>NC_090227.1:28015004-28317504 GCF_024489055.1 Chanodichthys erythropterus
ATGGTATTAAAAGAGAAAGAAAGTCCGGAAAAATGAATTTAATTGATGTCATTCGGAGTAACCAATATTAAGGGACCATTTTGGATCAAGTCTTGCGGTCAGTATCATGTGACAGGATATGACATCATTCAGACACCTGCAAAGGACCACATGGTCGTGAAGCAAAGTAACTAACTCTCTCTTAACTATTTGAAAAATTAATGTTTTCACTTGTTCATACGCATGTCCCGAAACATCAGGTAATTCGGTGCAACCACTATAAAACATGGAAAATGTTGAAAAAACTTGTACTAAATCTAAAATGTTTGATTGTCCTTTTGCTAGCTCAATATCAGCCTGTTAGTATTGTTTGAAAATATCATAATTTGGTATAACCAAAATTGTCATTCGGTAAAACCGAACTTTTGGTTAAACCAAATGACTTTTTGTTAGTTTATATTTTGATTTATTTATAAATTTGTTCGTTTTATTTTTATTTATTTATAAAAATTGTTAGTTTTTTTTTTTTTTTTTTTTCATACTAACTTTAGTCAAAGCTTGTTTTATTATTGCGAATAATTACACTTAATTTCATTCTCTAAACATCTGCCTGGGCATGACAGCACTCCATATTAGTGTTGGGGTTTGATGCTGCAGTCCATCACCACAGGGCAGAGGACATCTTCATCTGTGAATAGACGTGCACATCAGATCTTGAATCATTTATGAAGCTCGCCACTGCCCAAGAGAGCAGCACCAAACAGGATTTATGAGCGACTGCCGCAACTCAATGACGATGCTCAGCCAAAGTCTCCCATTATAAAGCAATATACCTCCGGCCTTGCTTAGTTTATAGCCTGTGTCACTTTGCAGTCTGTCTGGGTCTTTGTCCTGGGATAATGGACCAACTGTGCTGTAAGGTCACCAAAGTACATTCAGGTGATGGGAAGGTGAATTTTAGATTGTTTCCTGAGCATCTTATCGGAATGAGATAAGGAAAAAGCATGGTGTTTGTTGCTGGTTTTCAGGATATGTGCAGAATAAATGAGGCTGCCAGTTGCACGGAGTGTTTGTGCAGCAGGTAGTTTTGCATTCTGGAAGCAAATGAGAGGCTTAATGCGAATTGCAAAAAAAGATGAATGTGCCGTGTGAGCTCAGAGTGTCATTTGTTCTTTTGTCATGCGTTTTCATGGCTAGAATAATACAGGATTGATGGGAGTGATATTAAAGCAGCGGTGAGATCCCTCTCTCTCTCTGCACTTCATTCAGAGATGCATTTGTTTCACCTTTATGCAATGCTGTGGTTTACAGTCCCGTCAAAATCCCTTTATTCCGAACGACAGGACCTGAGTTAGTCGTCTATAGTCTAGCATGGGGAAAATTAAACCTTAAAGGGATACTTCACCCAAAAAAATGAAAATTTCACTTTCAAATAATTTACTCATCCTCAAGTTGTTCCAAACCTGTATACATTTCTTTGTTCTTGTCCAAAGATATTTCATTTTATGCCCTGGAATCGCTGGTGTTTTCTTCTTGAAATGTGACCATTTTTAAAAGACTTCAAATGCTGTACAAAAGATACAGGACACCAAATAGTCCAAAAAATGGGATTTTATTTATATTTTTTTAGTGAAAAACTGAACAAAATGTGCTGTTATGCCCTGGTGTATTGAGTGTGGTTGCTAAGGTGCTCTGAGTGATTGTTAGGGCGTTGCTATGTTGTTGCTAGGGTGATTGTTAAGTGGTTACTTACTGGCTCAAGTTAAAAGAGCCTATCCTCAAGTCTTTGATATTCTGGTCTCTAGATATGGCTCAGATCCCTCCTTCAGTGTAAGTCAGGGTTTTTTCACCTCTTTAATCATCTTCCATTTGGAAAGCATAACCAGGCTATAATAACACACCTCTACTTAAAAAGTTATCGTTTATATCTGTAACACAAATGTTGCAGGTTTATTCAAATTCCTAAGTGTGCATACCTGGACCCACATAAGATTAATATTTTTCCTTTAGGGCATTATATGTATGCAGTGTTTGATATGAGATCCATGGAGCATGTTTTGACACTCACCTGTCTATAATTAAATACTTTTTTTCTTTCTCTCCACTTTTTCCACTCTCTCTCTCTCTCGCTCTCTCTCTCTCTCTCTTTGGTCTGGTGAGATTAAAGTGGAGTAAAGGTATTGATGGACCTCCTGTGAGGTTATTGACTTACTCCACTGTGGTTACTGTAATCAGCTTGATGAATTGGAGGAGAGTGAACTAGCAGGGATGAACAAGCAAACATGGCTGTAGTTTATTTCTGGGACTATCAGTTCTAAACACACCTCCACACAAAGGTTGTGATTTACCGAACGCATTAGTTCTTGTAACACTGGAGCTGTTGCCATGAACAGTTTGGTCCGCCTGTTGAATCGAATCTGACTAGTACCCTAAAGCGATTCCATTTAGCTGAACAATTTTTATTGGTTATTCCATTCATTGCTTGATTAGAAATCCTACAAAACTGATGTATGGTGTAGGTCATCTGGAGTGTTTCAACTTTTAATGTCTTAAATTAGGTGCTAGAAATGATAGTATACTGTATCTCTATTATTTTGAGAATCAAGATACAGTAAGCTATTTGTGAAGAGAAAGATTTTTGTTTTAAAGGCACAATATATAAGATTTTTGGATTAAAATATCCAAAAACTATTAGAACAATGTTATATATTTTGTTGACTTGTGTACTTACATTATCCCAAATGTTTCCAAGTGTTTAAATCCAGAGAAATAAGCAATTTTAACCAGGACACGAACCGTGTCCGTGCGTCACTATCAATGACATCATACCCATGTTACTCTATTTTGTAGAAACCATGGAAACACCAAAGACGCTTTAATATATTATGTGTTTTAATAGACAGATGAGCAACTGTTTGGATACATTCATCGACAGAAAACTATTCAATTTTATTCGATTTAAATGATGTTTGCGCTTTTAGATTTAGGAGAGAGCTACAGCACAAATGAGCTTCAGATGATCAATGACGGTTCTAATCGCAAAACTTGTCAAAATGACTATTCCCAAACTTTGTTAGTTCATCCAAAAATTTTAATTCAGTCTTCATTTACTCACCCTCATGTCGTTTAAGCAGGTCTTGAACATCCGTGTTTACTACAGTATGTGTATCTGTTCATCATATAAAGTCATCGTGTCTCCTCAGAAGACTTGGATTTGGTTTAGACCGCTCGATTTATTATTTTTACGATGCCTTTGACCTTTTTTCGATCTTTTAAGTTTTAGGAGAATTAATTGACTTTAAAGGATTAGTACACTTTTGAATGAAAATTTCCTGATTATTTACTCACCCCCGTCATCCAAGATGTTCATGTCTTTCTTTCTTCAGTCGAAAAGTAATTAAGATTTTTGAGGAAAACATTCCAGGATTTTCCTCCATATGGTTGACTTCAACAGCTACCAATGGGTGGAAGGTCCAAACTGCAGTTTCAGTGCAGCTTCAAAGGACTCTATGCGATCCCAGATGAGGAATAAGGGTATTGTCTAGTGAAACAATTGGTTATTTTCTAAAAATAAAATAAAAATGTATATACTTTTCAACCACAAATGCTCATCTAGCAGTAGCTCTGCGATCCGCATGCATGAAATACCGATCCAGTGTTTACGAAGCAACGTGCAAAGATTAAGCCAAATGCCCTTTACAAAAAAAGGTAAAACAACGATATCGATGATTTTTGATTGGAAGTTTTTCACCCTACCGCGTAGGGCTGGGCGATACAGCTAAAAAAATGATCACGATAATAATGTTTCATATTGAGCGGTATCGATAATTATTGAATAAATTTCAGTAGAACAACAATGTTTGAATTCCACCAAATAACATGTAATTTACTAGAGGTTTTGACAAAATATTAATTGCTGCAGTCCATTTTAAAACTTTAAATATATTTGAAATAATTACTTAAAAAAAAAAATCTGTTTGGATGTATGATTCAATGACTCAATCATAACTACTCTTGTTTCATTACTGGATGAATCAGTGTATTTGAAAGAATCCGTTGAATGAACATTCAATGTCACATACATTTTTAACACTAACATGTCACTTGATAAATGTGTCATTTTCAGCGCCAAGTTTCTTTCAAAAGCTTATTTGCTCTATTTTGATCGATAACATAGACAGTAGTGTTTTATCTGAACTATAAACTTTTATCTCCGTACTTCTGGGATAATTTGAATATTTGTAACACAGAAATAAACATACTGTGTTTGAAAACACTGTTTGTGCAGCTGTTACTACATGACAACTGCAATCTTAAGACGAACTTTGAAGTAGATCAACTGTAAGACGTAAGGAAACCATTAAACTGCCACACTGACAAGCTGACATGTCCTTTTTTATTCACAATATCCTCGTCGCCGGCAGGTAGAGCACTCATTTTCATGTGTTTGTGTGTTCTGATTTCACATGGCTATTGCGCTACTGAACTCCACAGCAGCTTGTTTGCGTGTCACTCATAGCATCTGTTTGAGATTCAGGGACGGAGCGCACTTGGGAGTTGTTCATGGAACCGAACTTCATGTCTGTTTACATTTTAATCCATTTAAGTGAAGCTATATCAAGAGTTATATCGAACATTTTTTCTATCGTTATCGATAAAGACGTACCGTCAATAAATATCGATACTGTTTTATCTCCCAGGCCTATAACCGCGGTACTACCACCTACGTCACACATGACCTTTCAACGTAATGTGTGGCGCATCGCAGAGCAGTGCAAGACAAGCATTTGTGGTTAAAAAGTACATACATTTTTTTATTTTTCGTTTCGCTAGACAATACCCTTATTCCTCATCTGGGATCACATAGAGCCATTCGAAGCTGCACTGAAACTGCAATTTGGACCTTCCACCCATTGTATCCTAGTGAAGTCCACTATACGGAGAAAAATCCTGGAATGTTTTCCTCAAAAACCTTAATTTCTTTTCGACTGAAGAAAGAAAGACATGAACATTTTGGATGACATGGGGGTGAGTAAATTATCAGGAAATTTTCATTCAGAAGTGAACATTCTTTAAATGGAGGGACAAAAATCTTCATAAAAATATCTTCATTTGTGTTTGGAAGGCGATTCTGAAAATAAATCACGATTCACACACACACACACACACAAAGCAAGACAAGTTTTAAATTGATCATAATAAGAAATGATGAGATAAGAATGATTTCTGAAGGATCATGTGACACTGAAGACTGGAATAATGGCTGCTGAGGATCACAGGAATACATTTTAAAACATTTTTAAAATGTATAAAAGGTGCCATCGAATTGAAAATTGAATTTACCTCGGCATAGTTGAATAACAAGAGTTCAGTACATGGAAAAGACATACAGTGAGTCTCAAACTCCATTGTTTCCTCCACCTTATATAAATCTCATTTGTTTAAAAGACCTCCGAAAAACAGGTGAATGTCAACATAACACCGACTGTTACGTAACAGTCGGGGTGTACGCCCCCAGTATTTGCATATGCCAGCCCATGTTCCCAACATTATGAAAGGCATTAGACAAGGGCAGCCTGTATTAACGTCTGGATCTGTGCACAGCCGAATCATCAGACTAGGTAAGCAAGCAAGGACAATAGCTAAAAATGAAAGATGGAGCAATAATAACTGACATGATCCATGATATTTTTAGTGATATTTGTAAATTGTCTTTCTAAATGTTTCGTTAGCATGTTGCTAATGTACTGTTAAATGTGGTTAAAGTTACCATCGTTTCTTACTGTATTCACGGAGACAAGAGCCGTCGTTATTTTCATTATTAAACAATTGCAGTCTGTATAATTCATAAACACAACTTCATTCTTTATAAATCTCTCCAACAGTGTAGCATTAGCGGTTAGCCATGGAGCACAGCCTCAAACTCATTCAGAATCAAATGTAAACATCCAAATAAATAGCATAATTACGCGACATGCTGCATGACGAACATTTTGTAAAGATCCATTTTGAGGGTTATATTAGCTGTGTAAACTTTGTTTATGCAATGATAGAGTCGAGAGCGAGCAGTGCGAGAGTGCTAGCAATTAAAGGGGCCGCAGCCCCTTTAATTGCTTTAATTTAAAAAAAAATTCTATGATTTAAAAAAAAATCTATGGGGTATTTTGAGCTGAAACTTCACAGACACATTCAGGGGACACCTTAGACTTATATTACATCTTGCAAAAAAAAACGTTCGATGGCACCTTTAAAATAGAAAACATTTACCTTTAATTGTAATAATATTTCACAGTATTATTGTTTTAACTGTTTTTTTTTTCTCTCTCTCTCGATCAAATAAATACAACCTTGATGAGCCTAAGAGACTTCTTTTCTTTATTTTTTTCCTTTTCCTTTTGTTTATTGATGTCAACTGTAATCCTCAATTGTAAGCTATTTTTGTGTGTTAGCTGCAGTAATGGTTATCTCCCATTGCTTTTTACTCATTACATTGCCTAGTTGTCATCTGAGGATGATGTCTTCTTGCTGAGTGGCTGCAGAAATTAGAGTTCAAATCAGTTCAACTCTCAACCTTACCTTTACTATTTGCCAGGTAACATCTGAATGAATGGAACTTTAACCTTCCGTCTTTCATTATCTTTATTGTAAGTAATTGATTATTCTCTTTAATGAGCAGTGGAAATACTTAAGTCTTAGTTTCCATTATGAACCCCATGAACCTTTAGTCCTTGAGGACCTCTAATGACCACAGGCCACTAATGAGTCTCTCCTGCAAACGGTTGTTATGGCAGCAGCATGCCATCGATGCCGCGTGTGGATATATATCGACTTGTTGCTGTGCTCATGGTGTGTTATAATTGTAGTTCGTTTGTACGAGGATGAGTGACTTGCTGTTTTGCATTTCTCTGGTTTTTCTGCCATATTTTAAGAGTAAGGTTAGTCTGAACGCAGTCTTACATATCCTGCATAACAAGCGCTGGGCGCATGTGTAAATGTGTACGTGCCAGAGTGTGAAACAGTGTATTTTTAGTTTCTCCCAGACTGTGCAGAGGAGGTGCAGAGACTGCTGGATCTCAGCCCAGACTTCCAGCTCTCGAGTGTCTAATAATGTGCGTGAGTGTCCGTCTGTTTATAAGAACGGCATCCACAGTGTCTGGATAGAAAGGTTGATGTGCATTTTTTTTTCTTTTTTTTTTCCCGATGATGGGTGTCATTGTTGTAAAGGTTTTTGACAAAACTGTGAGGTGTTGCAGACTGGAGTGAGTTGCATCTGTAATGCATTTGTTAGCTCTCTGGCCTACCTTACGGGCCCACATTTGCCCGTGTTATAAAATTACAGAACTTTTAGGGGTTTAAAAGTGGGACAGTGCACAATTATGCAAAGTTCTAGATGAAGGGTTGGATTTCAGAGCATTGATGGCTTTACTGAGAGAGTATCTGATGATCGCAGGTACCTGTGTTGGTTAGTAGGTTTTGAGGTTTCTGATGAGACACACTATCTGACGGAACGGTTTATTTAAGGTAAATGCTAGGCTTGCTAGATCACTAGCTCACATTATTAAACATCAGCCTTCGCTGCGCTTCAAACCAAGAGACCTTTAAAGTGAATAACGCTAATTTGATTCCATACTCTTGTCATATCATTTCTTTGCTCTTTTGAAATAAGAGTTTGATGTATTATGTAGTGTGGCTCTTTGAAATTCACAATCCAAGGCTTTCTACCTTGTCTAACCAGACCATTACTGAGTTGCAGATTTGCACACTGACGTGTTCTCATGTTGACACTTATTCAGTAAAACACAGCCTGCCTCACAGTGTGAGCACATTGCCAAATATTAACCAATAATAATAGTGCATTAACATATAGAAGTGTTAAAGGTACAGGTGCAAATTGTTTATTTATTTATTACAGAGGGTTAGTTCACCCAAAACTGAAAATTCTGTCATTAATTTTCTCACCCTCATGTTGTTCCACAACACGAATGACCTTCGTTCATCTTCGGAACTCAAATTAAGATATTTTCAATGAGATCCAAAAGGTACTTGACTCGCCCATAGACAGCAATATAATCAACACTTTCAAGGTCCAGAAAGCTACTGAAGACATATTTAAAACTGTTCATGTGACTACAGTGGAAAAAACTTAAAGTTATATAGTGATAAGAATGCTTTTTGTGTGCCAAAAAAACAAAACAAAAGACTTTATTCAAAAATATCTAGTGATGGTTGATTTCAAAACACTGCTTCGTGAAGCTTTGAAGCTTTACAAATCAGTGGTTCTGAGAGTGTATCAAACTGCCAAAGTCATGTGAACCATTGAAATTTCTAAACGTTTCAAAACCCTTATGATGTAAACGAAAGCCTCGTTTACTGAAATCACGTGACTTGGGCAGTTTGAGCCAAAAGATTTATAAAGCTCCGAAGCTTCATGAAGCAGTGTTTTGAAATCACCCATCACTAGATTGTTGAATAAAGTCTTTTTTGTTTTTTGTTTTTAGTGCACAAAAAGTATTCTTATCGCTTCATAACATTAAGGTTGAACCACTGTAGTCACATGAACTGTTTTAAATACATTTAGCTTTCTGGGCATCTGAAAGTGTTAATTATCTTGCTGTCAATGGAGGCCTCACTGAGCCATCGGATTTTATCAAAAATATCTTAATTTGTTTTCTGAAGATGAACGAAGGTCTTTCGGGTGTGGAACGACATGAGTGTGAGTAATTAATGACAGCATTTTATTTTTTGGGTGAACTAAGCCTTTAACAGGAACATGGACAGAGTGAAAAGGGAAATGGGTTTGGGACATGACTCATGAGCACAACAGCCTCTTTTATGACATGAGCGATGAACATCACTCTGCAACATTGTTCTGACATGGTCTGTTTACTTCTAAAGGTGAACGAAGGGGTGAATATGGGCATGGGCCGTTTATGTAATTGATTTGCTGATTTTGCTTTAAAGTTGCCATGAAATTAAAAAGGACAAATTTTTAATGGAATATTGGAGAGTTTATTATAAATGATTTATCTGTGCATACCATTGTTTTTTAAAAATTCAAGTGCCCTCATAATCTTTAATCAAAATAACATTCCCTCTTTCTTGCAATGACATCTCTTCTCTGATGACGTTTTCACCGACGTGAGGGCGGGACAATATCCTCACCCCTCCAGCAACCTGTCACTCACAGAAATAGCAACAATGATCCACTGATCCAATCAATTCAAAATCAAGTCCCACCTTACATTTTATTTTTTCTCTTTTAAGAAGTTGTTAAACTTGAATATACATGACAATAGTGAAGAAAGGATGATCGCAACTTCCATTTAATGCCGACTTTAACTCCGCGTGCACTGCATCTGTGTCAAAATCTGTTTGGACAGCTAATATGAAATTGTCCAAGCTGTTTGTTATTTAAAATAGCTAAAATGCAGTCAAACTAGCTACTAAAAGTAATGAGCTTGGATATATTTACATTAAATACAACTGATAAAGTCAGACAATATGCTAATTAAATGAATTTAACTGAATAATGAACGAATCTGTGTACGCATAGAAAATGCGTTTACATGCACCCTCACAATGCGATTATAATGGAATATTGGCAATATTGCGATTAAACTTTACCTCATGTAAACGCAATACTTCGAGTAAAGTAATGTGGTTAAAGTTACTATTGTTTCTTACTGTATTCACGGAGACAAGAGCCATCGTTATTTTCATTTTTAAACACTTGCAGTCTGTATAATTCAGAAACACAACTATATTCTTTATAAATCTCTCCTACAGTGTGTAATGTTAGCTTTAGCCCATTAGCCACGGAGCACAGCCTCAAACTCATTCAGAATCAAATGTAAACATCCAAATAAATACTATACTCACATGATCTGATGTATGCATGCAGCATGCATGATGAACACTTTGTAAAGATCCATTTTGAGGGTTATATTAGCTGTGTGAACTTTTTTTTATGCTGTTTAAAGCAAGCGCAAGCTCCGGGGGCTGGGAGTGTGTGGAATTAAAGGGGCCGCAGCCTGAATCGGTGCATTTCTAATTATGCCCCAAAATTAGATGCCTTTTATGCCTAAAAAAATTATTAAAACAAATCTATGGGGTATTTTGAGCTGAAACTTCACAGACACATTCAGGGGACACCTTAGACTTATAAAAAAGCATTTGATGGCTCCTTTAATACATTTAGATAAATGTTCCTTTAAAAAAATCTGTATATTTGGCACAACATTGGGAGTGTTTTTTCTCTTAAATTACACACTGGAGATTTAGGTTAACCATGGTCATATATAACTGAAAATAAAGCTACAATTCATTCTGTTCTGTTCAAGTCAAAAAATCCCAGCATATATTCCAAAATATTGTATGTGTCAAAGAGTGAATCCCTGTCTTTGTTCTCGAAATGTCATTCTATGTTACAGTATCGTTTCCTTCAGGGAAGAGTCTCAGACTCCGTGTGTGCGGGGGTTGCACTGCCGAGCGCTCCGGGTGACAGAACAAAGACCTGAATGTTCCATTCCATTCTGTTCTCTTCTGCCCTTTTCTTAAACAGAACCCACCATCCTGTCAGACCTCTTGCTCACATGTTTGTTTGGTGTCACCTTTTGTGCCAGAATCAAGGCTGCCAAAACAATTTTTTTCTTTAGTATGAAAATTTTGAAATAATATGTGTTATGTGTTATTAGTATAACACACACGCACCTGTTCTATAGTTTATATGACCACTAACTGTCTCCATTTGCAGTATATTTGTTCGGTCTAATTCTTTTGATGAACTTTAAGTGTAATGAAATAAAAACTGAGCTATACAGTACATTCAAAGTAAGGCCAGATAATGCTGATTTACAGTAATTAATGTTTTACGTTTAATTTATCCTAATCTCATTATCAAAGTTGCTTTGATCATGATCACAGATACTTTGATGCAGTGCTTAACTAATTAAAATTATTTATTTTCTGTTGTTCTTTTTATAGACTTTGGCAACCGCAGCAGAGAATTTCCAAATGGAGCATCAATGGAAAGATGAATTTGAAGTAAGTTCTTCTACAACAAGTAGAACATTTACATGGTGCTACAACACATCTATTTGATTTTATGTTTCGAATCAATTCAGTTTTAATTTTTTTTGTAATACATATTGTTTCAAAGCAGCTTTACAACAAAAAAGGAGGCCTACTATTTCCAGTGAGCTAGTACAGTGGTTCCCAACATTATTCGCCTTAAATACCCCCATAATTCTAAAATAAATCTCTAATTTACAATGCATTTACGCTTTGTTTGTTATAATGGGTTAGGATTAGGTTTGTGAGCATGTAAACTGGCACTAAACAGAAACTCATTCAGCGTTTTGAGGGATAATGGGTAGATTCTCACAATTGGTAACTTAAACACCTCTAATTAGCCATTACTTTCTACCGACATGCCTGTGATTGGCTACAATACTCAATGCTGTAAAATCACATTGTAAATGGATGCATTTGCAGCGACTAATGTGCCAAACTAGGGTGATGTTGTGATGATTGATGGCATTCCTGGCACCAAGCAAAATCTAAATACTTTCGCGTACCCCCTGGAACCTGCGCATGTACCCCCTAGAGTATGTGTACTCACGACCAATTCGTACGTATTTTATGAGGTGGCTAATTCGACCTCACTCGTATGAATTCATACGATTTGTCTAAACCCCAGTGACGGGTAGGTTTAGGGGCGGGGTTAGGGGTAGGTCATTCGAACAAATTCATTTAATTTTCTCAACTCATAAAATACAGTGGGTACCGAAAGTATTCAGACCCCCTTAAATTTTTCACTCTTTGTTATATTGCAGCCGTTTGCTAAAATCATTTAAGTTCCTTTTTTTCCTCATTAATGTACACACAGCACCCCATATTGACAGAAAAACACAGAATTGTTGACATTTTTGCAGATTTTTAAAAAAAGAAAAACTGAAATATCACATGGTCCTAAGTATTGTTTGCTGTGACACTCATATATTTAACTCAGGTGCTGTCCATTTCTTCTGATCATCCTTGAGATGGTTCTACACCTTCATTTGAGTCCAGCTGTGTTTGATTATATTGATTGGACTTGATTAGGAACGCCACACACCTGTCTAAATAAGACCTTACAGCTCACAGTGCATGTCAGAGCAAATGAGAATCATGAGGTCAAAGGAACTGCCTGAAGAGCTCAGAGACAGAATTGTGGCAAGGCACAGATCTGGACAAGGTTACAAAAATGTTTTCGTACTTTCTGTATCCACTGTATGTATGATTTAGCAAAAAACTTACAAATTTGTACAAATTAGCCATGAGATTTGGTTAGTACCACTGGTTGGAAATCACTGAGCTAGTGGGCTGACTGTTGCAGAAAAACGGTGTTAAAGGGATAGTCTTAAATGAACAGTCTGTCATGATTCACTCACTCTCATGTTGTTCCAAACAAGTATGATATTCTTTATTCTTCCACTGATTTTCATTGTAAGGACAAAACAAAAGTTTTTTTTTTTTTTTTTTCCCAAAATGTCCCCCTTCTGTATTCCAGAGAAGTAAATGAGTAAATGAAAAAAAAAAATATTTAACAATTTGAACTTTTGTCATACGCAGTTGACATAGTGAACTTCCATAGAGCGCTTCCGTGTTAACGTCTAAACAGCAGCTCAGTATTGGCCGACGCTGTTCACGTGAGCAACATGACGTATGTGTGTAACACGGAAGCTCTGAACTGCATTCACTACGCTAACTGCGTATGACAACAGTTCAAATTGTTAAATAAAGTCTAAAAAAAAAAAAAAATTCTTGACGCTTCATAACATTAAGGTTGAACCACTGTAGTCACGTTGACTATTTTAATGGTGTCTTTAATACCTTTCTGGACCTCAAAAGGTGCAATGTCATTTCTTCCTATGTGTGCTTCAAAAACCCTCCATGAGGGTGAGTACTTAATGACAGAAATTTCATTTTTTGAACTAACACTTAAACTGAATATATAATTGAATCTGCTATGCATCCCACATTTCTTTGGTCTTGTTTACATAAGACATTCTTGCATTTAAAAACAGCTAGATAAAATAGAATGCAGGGACCTCAAGACATTAGCTATTTTTATATTGACATGCTCAAAAATAGTGAGAGATGCAATGCAAAGGCCAAAGACGTCTGTCTAAATGTGTCTAGCTGTAGCGTGGTGCTTTAAAGAGCATGAATTTAAATACTTTTTCCGAGAGGGTTTTACAGTGCAACAGTAAACTGTCAGCATACTAATTAAAAAACTGCTGCTAAAAATCTCAAAATAAACTAGCCAAGCTCCCTAATCAACTGGCTGGCTGTTGGATGACTAGTCAACCATCATGACCCATCTCTACTCACAAGTGACTTGTCGCTATGCAACCATGGTGGTCTAGGTAACATGCATAACATTATATCCCATGGTTCATCATGGTTCTTTTTTACCCAATTAGATTGAATATCCTTACTGTACCAGTTATATTCAGTAAAAAAAAAAAAAAAATGTATCAGTTTGCATCCTGCACATTAAAGTTTATTTTAGGTAGCGGAAGACATATTAGATGACTGGCTTGATCACTAGAATAAAATCTGACGTGTTATACAGATTTTTAATTAGATCATTCCAAATGAAGACCACCAGTAGGAAATTGAAATTGATAATACCTCTACTCGATTTCACTGCAAAATGCTTTGGTGTGCTAGACCTCTTCATTTACTTAAATTATATTAAGATTCATGAAATGAAATCCAAAAATGTGAAAAATTGACAAATAAATAAATAAACAATTTCATTGTACTATGGCCAGAGTGTTTTTCCTTTTGTGTGTATTTGATGTTGTATTTAAGTGAGGGAATGTGTTGCAACTTAATGGATCTAATTTCACTACCCACACTCCCTGCAGATGTCTAAAGATTTGATTTCACTGAATACACATTCTGCATTTCTCCCGCAGATTTATTTATACTGTAGACACACACATCTGCGCACACACCCACCATATGCTGTGAAGGCCTAAAAATGCTTGCCCCTAACAACACTGACGGTCCAGAGCGGTTTAACATCAGCAAGTTATCCTGACCACTTACTGTAATACCTGGCATGACCAAGCTTTCTTCAGCTCTCCCTAATGCATTTCACAGTTGCTACGAAGCAAATGTATGACAGTTCAGATCTGTCGAACACATGTTATATGCATGCTTGGCTTAGTACAGTAATACTGTCACTCTATGATTTGAAAGATGGCTAGGTTTTCTGAGAACACGTCAGAGTCTTATTGTATGTGTTTTAAAGGTGCTCTAGAATCAAAAATTGAATTTATATTGGCATAGTTAAATAACAAGAGTTCAGTACATGGAAAAGACATACGTTGAGTTTCAAACCCCATTGCTTCCTCCTTCTTATATAAATCTCATTTGTTTAAAAGACTTCCGGAAAACACGCGGATCTCAACATAACACCGACTGTTACGTAACAGTCGGGATCATTAATATGTATGACCCCAATATTTGCATATGCCAGCTCATGTTCAAGGCATTAGACAAGGAAAGGCAGTATTCACGTCTGGATCTGTGCACAGACAAGGTAAGTAAGCAAGAACAACAGCGAAAAATGGCAGATGGAGCAATAATAACTGACATGATCCATGATGTCATGATATTTTTAGTGATATTTGTAAATTGTCTTTCTAAATGTTTCATTAGCATGTTGCTAATGTACTGTTAAACGTGGTTAAAGTTACCATCGTTTCTTACTGTATTCACGGAGACAAGAGAGCCGTCACTATTTTAATTTTTAAACACTTGCAGTCTGTATAATGCATAAACACAACTTCATTCTTCTCTCGAACAGTGTAGCATTAGCCGTTAGCCACAGAGCATAGCCTCAAACTCATACAGAATCAAGCGTAAACATCAAAATAAATACTTTACTCACATAATTCGAAGCATGCATACAGCATGCAAAACGAACATTTTGTAAAGATCCATTTGAGGGTTATATTAGCTGTGTGCACTTTGTAAATGCGCTGTAATATAGTCGAGAGCTCGTGTGGCAGGGAGCACGCCATTTAAAGGGGCGGCGCTGCCAAAATCAGTGTATAGTTAATGATGCCCCAAAATAGGCAGTTAAAAAAATTAATTTAAAAAAATCTATGGGGTATTTTGAGCTGAAACTTCACAGACACATTCAGGAGACACCTTAGACTTATATTACATCCTGTGAAAAGCATTCTTGGGCACCTTTAAGATCTGGGCTGTTATATACTTTATATAAACAAGTTTATTTCGCTTGATGGTTCCATGAAGAACCTTTTAAAACACATGGAACCTTTCCATTTTTTTTTATAGTGGAAAATGTTTCTTTAGATTGTTAAAATGTTCTTCACTGGTTCTTTTAAGAACTGTTCACTGAAAGGTTCTTCTATGGCAACGTTGTGAAAACAAGACCAAAAAATCTCAGGTTTGAAGCTAGTGCATAAACTAGAACTTTTGTACCTCTGAGATATTCAGCCTGCAATCTAACATGGCCCTTTTTTATTACAAAAAAATACTGTTAATATTTATTATGAACTGTTTTCAAGTTTTCTTATTTTTCTCTTTCTCTGCAGGAGGATGATATAGTTTACTTTAATGCCAAGGATAATGTGAGTATATAATTCAAGACTCTTCACATCAAAGTTCAGCACACAGACACACTCAGCATTTTTTCAAGCACAGATACTATATCAAACTTGAATGCCGTGAGCTCTTCGGTCCAGTTATGACCATGCTTTAGAGAGCTTATGTATGAGTTATTTAAGGTAGTCAAGAGATGATCAGAATATATCTTCTCCTCGGTTGATGCACACTCGGCTACACACCTTTTGTGCACCATATATCTCAACTGCCAATTAGTATGAGTGTGTGTAAGACACATGGAGAGAGCGTGTGCATTAGATTGTGTAAAAGTACTAGGCGGAAAGGGAACATGGAGAGAAAATTAGGCTTTATTCATTCGTGTTGGCAAGAAATTTAGTTTGATATTTGATTTAAACTGTATTAAACTTTATTTATTTGTTTGAATATATGAGATTTTGTTGGGTTTTGATTAGTGACAAATTGATCTATCAGGTATTGTCATCATTTACTCATCCACATGTCGCTCAAAATTATACAACTTTTACTTCTGTGGAACACAAAATGTGACTCCAATTTGTGAATTTGCAAACATTCACTGATGCTTAAGAAGACAACACAATGCATTAAGAGCCGGGGGTGGAAACTTTTGAAAAGAATTATGATGTGTGTGATATTTTGATCATATTTATTCATTTAGTACTGCCCTCCAGGATTTTCTCAGGACAAACAAGAGACTCATAAACAACTATCACAAAGCAAAAAACAAAAAAACAAAAAACAAATCATCCAGGTAACGACACACAGTTTTAAGAATCAAGGGTGTTTAAACTTTTGAACAGAGGCTCGTTCTTTGTACGTCACTAACTCGGTTAGCTGGATTTGATTGATTGACGATTTGGCATGATCTTGTATTGTTCGGTTCTTCGACGCTCATCCTGGACTTGCTGCCATAGCAACAGCTTAAACCTGCTCGTGAGCAGGCTTATTTCATGTAAACAGGATTAGATTGCATCTTTCTAAGTGGAATTGATACTTAAAATCTGTCCCAGCCACTGCTAATTTATTTTAAGAGTAGTCTACTTATCTAGGGACAATAATTTAAAATGATAAGAATTTACAAATTAAGGGGAGACACTACAGGCAAAGACACTGTTTTTTCAGGCACCTGTCAATTTTGAGATTTTGCACTTTTTGGCTTTTCATAAAGTGTTTTTTCAGACTGGTGGAAAGAAAACATCCAAAATACACTTTAAAGTGTATATTTTATAGCACTTTATCTATTTGCATGTATAGATTTCAATTACAGTAAATATCTTTAAAGGCCGTTTTTGTCAAAATGAGTTTTTTCTCCTCTGAGTCAGAAATCTCCACTTCAGCAGAACTTGCATACTCCAAACTTTACAGGTTTATTCCTATCTATATTCTGAAGGTTTTTACAGAGGGATTTGTTGATATATAATTTGCCTGATTTTATACAACATTTTATTCCTAAAAAAATGTTGAAAATATTTTTTTTTTTCTGGCTGTTGATAGTATTTTCTGATTTATGGAGGGATAAAAAGAGAGATCCAAAATTCCCTCTGTAAAACCCTTTGAATTTAATATGTCCAAAAAATTAAACGAGAACTGTGAACTTGACGTCAGATTTTTGTTTTTAGAAATGTATGCAAATTAGTGCATATTTAATTAGATAATGCCTCATTTGCATATTTAAACATTACGTTTTAGAAAACTTGACAATTTTTAATGTAATCAATCACCTGAGGAAGTATGGTGATATCTATTAGTTAATTTTTTTTACCCTATTCACCTGGGGTGTCTCGCCTTAATTTGAAAATAATATTAGGCACAGACAGTTTTACTCATTGAAAGATTTATTTGTGATGGAATAATTGCTTTACAATTGTATTATGAGTCTTGAACACATGCTTGTACAATTATTCTGAGCCGTGCATTCATTTTGAACGGTAACAGCTATTAGGGGAGTGGCTTGATGCAGCGCAGGAGATGCAGATAACTTGGTCTTGACTTCAATTAATTTTTAACTAAAACTTTAATTAATGCTGTCGCATAACAAATCTGCTTCAAAGGTAAAATTAAATGAATTGTGAATTACAACATTGGAATAAAAATGTACGACTGTAGCCTACAAATGCTTGTGAATCTAAATAATTGGGAATCATGTAAAAAAAAAAAAAAAAAAAAAAGTGCACATTTCATTTATCTATTAGAACATTTATGTTGTAATGTCATTTTTTTCACTTGGCTGTTTCATTATAAAGGTTCAGAAATTCATTAAGTTTTTCGTCAGGTGTCTTTTCTGATTATATGATGTCATTACGTTGCTGTCATGCCGCCAGCCAATCGCTGCATTGCTGATCGTGGTTTCGAGTATCTTTTCAAGGAACACGAGAACACGCAGTAATCTCTTAATCCTGATATTTTAATCCATTCCACAAATTCGTTTGAAGAACCAAATTAGCCAGAGATCAGTTATCACGATTAGAAGATCTAGCATCTGTCAAATCATCTCAGATATATTTAGCGATGTACGAAGAACGGACCCCAGGTTCAGTTTTATATATTATTTTGGACTATATGTAAACATCTGTTATGTGAGTTTATTCAGGACAGTACTAAATAAAAAATAACATGTGATTATATCCCTCCACAATTATTGGCACGCTTAGTAATTATGGGCAAAGGCGGCTGTGAAAATAAATCTGCATTGTTTATCCTTTTGATCTTTCATTCAAAAAATTCACAAAATTATAACATTTCATTGAAGGAAAAGAATTGAAAGTGAAGGGGAAATCACATTATGAAACAAATGTTTTTCTCCAAAACATGTTGGCCACAATTATTGGCACCCTTTTATTCAAAACTTTTTGCAACGTCCTTTTGCCAAGATAACAGCTCTGAGTTGTCTTCTATAATGCCTGATGAGTTTGGAGAACACCTGACAAGAGATCAGAGACCATTCCTTCATGCAGAATCTCTCCAGATCCTTCAGATTCCCAACTCCATGTTGGTGCTTCTTCTCTTAAGTTCACTCCACTCATTTTCTTGTTCAGGTCAGGGAACTGGGACGACTATGGCAGAAGCTTCATTTTGTGCTCAGTGACACATTTTTGTGTTGGTTTTGATGTTTGTTTTGGATCATTGTCCTGATGGAAGCTCCAACCACAGCTTATTATTGGATTTCTAGCAGAAGCGGTCAGGTTTTGATTTTTTATCTGTTGGTATTTGCTAGAATCCATCTGTATCTGAACAAGATGTCCAGGACCTCCATCAGAAAAATACACCCACAACATTAAAGATCCAGCAGTATATTTAACCGTGGGCATGGGGTACTTTTTTATTTATGTGTGCTCCAAACCCATCTGGTGGGTTTGCTGCCAAAAAGCTCTTTTTAGCTTCATCTGACCATAGAAGCTGGTCCCATTTGAAGTTCTAGTCGTGTCTGACAACTGAATATGCTGGAGATTGATTCTGTATGAGAGCAGAGGATTTTTCTTGAAACCCTCGAACATCTTGTGGGGATAGGTGCTGTTTGATAATTTTGTTTAGGCTTTCTGAGACTCAAGACTCAAATAATCTGTGTAATTCTCCAGCTGTGATCCTTGGAGAGTCTTTGGCCACTCAAACTTTCCTTCTCACCGCACATTAGGACGATTTAGACACACGTCCTCTTCCAGGCAGATTTGTAACATCTTTAGTTGATTGGAACTTCTTAATTATTGCCCTGATAGTGGAAATGGGGATTTAAAATGCTTTAGCTTTTTTCTTACAGCCACTTTCTATTTTGTGAAGCTCAACAATATTTTGCTGCACATCAGAACTATATTCTTTGGTTTTACTCATTGTGATGAATGATTAAGGGAATCTGGCCTTTGTGTTTCCTTATGTTTTTATACTCCTGTGGAACAGGAAGTCATGGCTGGACAATTTCATGCTCCTATTCACCCTGGTGTGCCAAAAATGTAAATATGAATGGGAATATTTTACTCATAAGAATTTCTAGGGGTGCCAATAATTGTGACCAACATGTATTGGAGAAAAACATACTTCGATGAATGGTTAGAATTTTGTGATTTTTTTTGAATGAAAGATCAAAAGGATAAACAATGCAGATTTATTTTCACAGCCACCTTTGCTCATATTTACTAAGGGTGCCAATAATCGTGGAGTGCACTATATATATATATATATATATATATATATATATATATATATATATATATATATATATATATATATATATATATATATATATATATATATATATATATATATATATATATATATATATATATATATATATATATATAAATATATAAATTACATTAAATATAAGAGTTGTTTCTGTTGTTGTTTTTCTTCCAGCTTGATGCCAATGAAACAGAAGGAAGGAAAAACCGAATCAGACCTGAATTTAAAGAAGACCCTTCATTCAAAAACCGCCTCACCTCCTACAACCATACGGCAGTGCATATCCCAACGGACATATATGACGGTTGTAAGTAGCCCCCTCACCCCCCACAGACACGCTTCCATAGCGCTCTGCCTGCTCCGCCGTAACATATTATCTACTGCTGGGAATCTGATGAGATGCTCAGCTGCTGATTGCTTTGGATGTCAGTTATAAAAAACGGAATATAAGTGTGTCTTTGTGAGAATTATAGAATCTATTTGACAGCAAAGACTCCCAGGGGAAACTTTTAGCAGAATAAGTGCAGGTGCACTTGTTTGGATAAGCCCAAGGTATGCGTGTGCACCTATTTAAACTATATGTGTGACTTCTCAATGGTTTTTAAGCACGGATAGAAGGCTGGCCAAGTCATAGAGTCTCAGTTGGCCTGCTGGGATAGCGTCTGGCTCTTTGGTGTTAGACGACCCTTCCCTATTGACCTTGTCATACACACACCCTTGCACACAAATGGAAGACAAATAAATTCAGGTAATTACTTTGGCCATTGTGCCCTTTGGTAAACAGAGTGGTAGGCTTTTTGAAATGACATCAGGTCAGACGTGCTCTGCGGTGAGCATAATGTTATATGGAGGATGTACTTGCTTGCTTTTTAAATAAAGAATACCAAATCAGATCAAGTGATGCTTCAGTCTCTAAGCACTGAGTTAGAGTCTTTCCAACACACACTGGCAGAGGTGGATGCCCCTGTAATTTAAGAAGGGAGTTTCCTTGTCACTTGTCTTGTAATTGTGTACCATTTTATGCAATTATCTGTGAGTCATTTCCTAATCCTATATTGCTATTGCTAATTTTATGTGTGAGTCATTTACAAGGGCTTTTTGGGTAGGGTTGTTTTTGTTGTCATTAGGTTATCTGCAGTTGTGAGCTTGTTGGTTATTAATTATCTGTTAATTTTGTGATTAAGTGGGATCCCCCCACCTATACTCAGTAACTAATATTATTATATTCAGGCATGTGATTCTTATGTTGATATCAATTTCCATATTTTCAGACCCAAAAAGTATGACCCCCATAAAATGTGTAAATCTGAGGGGAAAAAAAACGCTTTTGTATACATTTAATAAATACAAGAAATAAATGTAGGGCCTATATATAAAATGCAGCATTTTCATTTTCTCAGATTCACACAATTTATGTGAATCATACTTTTATGGTTGGAAAATCGGAATTATTATTATTATTATTATTATTATTATTAACTGATCACATACCTATATATTAAAAAAATATACTGAAGGGTTAGTTCACCCAAAAATGGAAAATTCTGTCGTTACTTACTCACCCTCATGTCGTTCCACACCCGTAAGACCTTCGTTCATCTTCAGAACACAATTTAAGATATTTTTGATAAAATACAATATCTACTGAAGGGCGATTTCAAAACACTGCTTCATGAAGCTTCAAAGCTTTAGAAATGTTTTGTTTCGAATCAGTGGTTCGGAGTGTCTATCAAACGATCTCAAACTGCCAAAGTCACGTGATTTCAGTAAACGAGGCTTCATTACGTAAATTTCACATGACTTTGGCAGTTTGATACATGCTCCGAACCACAGAGCAGTGTTTTGAAATCGCCCTTCACTAGATAGTGTTGAATAAAGTCGATATTTTGGGGGGGGGGTTGGCGCACAAAAAGTATTCTCGTCACTTTGTGACATTAAGGTTGAACCATTGTAGTCACATGAACTGTTTTAAATATGTTTTTAGTACATTTGAAAGTCTAAGTTAACTTGCTCTCAATGCAGGCCTCACGAAATTTTTTAATCAAAAATATCATAATTTGTGTTCTGAAGATGAATGAAGGTCTTACGTGTGTGGAACAACATGAGGGTGAGTAATTAAAGACTTTTCATTTTTGGGTGAACTAACCCTTTAATAATTAAAAGTTTTTCTCATTGAAGTCTTAAGGGATATTTGGATATTTAAATGTGAATGAAATTTTGAGCTACAGTATAACAGAAGGAAAGATTTTCAGAGAATAATAACTTCAGTTTGATCTGGTCTAATGTACGGCTTTGCACATGTTGTTTGGAAGTCACATAGATGCTTTTTGCAAGTCACATAGATACTTTTATTGTAATTTTTGCTGGTTTTTGGAGCTTGCCAGGCCCTTTTGCCATTCATGTTAATTGTATGGATGAGATGGGCAGGAAAATCTGCAAAATTCTCAAAATTCAAAACTTCTAATAAATATGAGACTGAGTAAATGATGGCAGAATTCTCATTTGTGGGTGAACTTTAAACTTTTATATTGAATAGTGCGGGAGAGATGAAAAATAACCAAGTGACAGAAAGAGACTTAGAGGGAAGGCAAAAAGGGTAGAGCTATAATTGCTGTGGTCTTGGGTCTGACCTGACCTGATCTTGCGCCAGAAGGAAACATAATACGTGTGTAGAATCGAGCTAGCGGCCAAACCCTCTAATACTCATACTGAAACACAGTTGTGTGTGAGTAATGTTCAATATTACTGGAGTTGGATGTCTTTATGTCCATTAATTCCAAAGGTTGTTCACTCTATGTAAGGTAGTGAGAATCTAGTAGCTTTTCTCTAGCGACCCTAAAAGCAAAGTTTGCACACATCAACCTCTATCAAACACTCAAAGACCACAAATAGCCTGGAACCACCGGCACACACACAGACACACAGAAATAACACGGATCAGCCACTCCCGCCGGGGAGAAAATTGGATTTTCGTGGATAAAGTAGTACATCGTTTAGGGGTTGCTAGAGGAGGGTGGGTGACCCCCCCTCTGCCAGAGTCAGCCAACACCAAGAAAAACTTAACAATGATTAAGAGAGACAACTCATAGTGGGTGCTGGCAAATTTCCTCTCCTTCACATCCAAAACGATGGATGTAATAAGTGGAGGTTGAGGAAATAATCAATACTTCAAAGTAGGCATACACCCATGGGATTTTTGGGGGCATTAAAGATTTTAACATCTATCTATCTTATTATGTCTGTATTTGCACGTAATATTTGCAATCCATTTTGAACATAACCTGATTTATTGTGCAGCAGTTTCTCTCTAGTCATTGATCAGACCTTTGTCTTTTTTGGAGAAAAAAGCTCAAGAAAATGTGCCTCTCATGCTTCATTTCCTCATTTCCTTCCTCTCTTTTGTTTTCTCAGTCCTGCCCTCTCGCCTCTGTTGCATGTTAGCCAATAAAAGTTATGGTTGTTATAACACTGAATTTTTCATGCTTCATTGCAATAATTGTTGACACACAGGCTGTTTTCTCACCTGATTAGCATATCTCTACTAGCACTTCTGACTGCCTATCAGCACGCAGCCTTTTCAGAAGTAAATGTTTGATAGGATGATTATAGGTTTCCATGGTTCCCTCAGTCATGATGTAATAAAGTCAATCAGCTTGTTTGCAGCTGAGGAGATGAAGAGCCCTCCGTGTGTAGCGCAGAATTATTCTGTTAACAGTGGTTGAGATGAGGGTAAATTACACCTCTCTTTGTGTCTCTCCTCCTACTCTCTCTGGACTGTACAAGTCACTATAAGCGTCATGACCTCTGTAAATAGATTGAAATATTCAAAGGATGACAGTGAATCATGTGTTGTGATAATATTTGTTGGTTAAAGATAATGAAAAAATTTAACTGACTCTACACAATATTAATCAGTGAAATATACATTGTGTTTATTCCAGCCACTATTGTGTTAAATGAGCTGAATTGGACTGAAGCATTAGAAGACGTCTTTAAGAAGAACCGAGAAGAGGATCCAACGCTACTATGGCAAGTGTTTGGCAGCGCTACTGGATTAGCTCGCTATTACCCAGGTAAGTGCTTTAATTCTGAACAATTCACACATGCATATTACAATCAGAACTCACACACGCACAGCCTCCTCCCTCACTTTGCTAGACTCTGCTGTCTCTAATTGGTAAACATAGCATGTAGTCCTGGCTCAAATTACCCTAAATTTTCATAACAAATTATAATATCAAATATCTCAGCAGCTCTGAAATTTAATGAAGACAGAGGAGAAAAGTAATGAGGTGCTCAATTCATTTTCATTACTTTCAGATAAAAAAAGCATTGCATAAACAGCATATTAGCCACTGTTGAACCTCTGTCCCTTAACGGGTTTGCGTTTCTGAAATTAGTGTGTTGTGTGCAGACTTAGGAGGGTTACTTTAAAAATGTATTCGGTTACAGTTACAAATCACTTCATAAAAAACGTATTCAGTAATCCAAGTATCACAATATGAAAGTAATGTAATATGATTACTTTTGGATTACTTCAAGGTCACATATAGAAAAAAAGAAAGAAAGAAAGAGAAAGAAAAAGAAAGAAAGGGGTAAACTGTACTGTAAATAAATTGCATTTTTAAATTTAATTTTAATTATTTCTTCTTGATTTCTGTAAGTTTTTAAATGTTACACGTTGCATATTTTGAATGGGTCTCAACAATAGAAATATTTAAAAAAAAATCTGATAAATGATCTATTGCAATATTATTATCATTGTTATTTAGAGCTTAAAAATATAAAAGTGGCATCAGATCATAACCAAACTGAACAAACTCGGATCAAACATTTCTGTTCATGTTTGTTCTGCTTTAATTTTAATGTTTAGCATTTTGGTTACCTTTTAAAACCTATTAAAACTAAGCAATCATGTCTCATTTCCACAAATTGTGAATACCTGTGAGTGTGTATATATATGTATGTGTGTGTATATATATATATATATATATATATATATATATATATATATATATATATATATATATATATATATATATATATATATATATATATATATATATATATATATATATATATATATATATATATATATATATATATATATATATATATATATATATATATATATATATATATATATATATATATATATATACAGCTATGGAAAAAATTAAGAGTCCACCCCAAGTTCAGAAATCAATGTTTTTTAATACAGTACAGTCCAAGAGTTTGGAACCACTAAGATTTTTAATGTTTTTAAAAGTATGTCTGCTCACCAAGGCTACATTTATTTAATTAAAAATACAGTAAAAAACTGTAATATTGTGAAATATTATTACAATTTAAAATAACTTTGTACTATTTAAATATATTTGACAAAGTCATTTATTCCTGTGATGTCAGAGCTGAATTTTCAGCATCGTTACTCCAGTCTTCGGTGTCACATGATCCTTCAGAAATCATTCTAATATGCTGATTTGCTGCTCAAGAAACATTTATGATTATTTTCAATGTTGAAAACAGTTGTGTACTTTTTTTTTTTCAGGATTCCTTGATGAATAGAAAGTTCAAAAGAACAGCATTTATCTGAAATATAAAGTGTCTGTAGCATTATACACTACCGTTCAAAAGTTTGGGGTCAGTAAGAATTTTTATTTTTATTTTTATTTTTTTTTAAAAAGAAATTAAAGAAATGAATACTTTTATTCAGCAAGGATGCATTAAATCAATCAAAAGTGGCAGTAAAGTCATTTATAATGTTACAAAAGATTAGATTTCAGATAAACACTGTTCTTTTGAACTTTCTATTCATCAAATAATCCTGAAAAAAAATATTGTACACAAATATTTTGTACAATTGTACACATTAAATGTTTCTTGAGCAGCAGATCAGCATATTAGAATGATTTCTGAAGGACCATGTGACACTGAAGACTGGAGTAATGATGCTGAAAATTCAGCTTTGGCATCACAGGAATAAATTACTTTGTGAAATATATTCAAATAGAAAACAGTTATTATAAATTGTAATAATATTTCACAATATTACTGTTTTTTACTGTAGTTTTAATTAAATAAATGTAGCCTTGATGAGCAGACGAAACTTCTTTTAAAAACATTAAAAATCTTAGTGGTTCCAAACTTTTGGACTGTACTGTATATATATAAAACATGTATATGTGTATGTGTGTGTGTGTGTGTGTGTGTGTGTGTGTGTGTGTGTGTGTGCTTTTGTTTATATTACATTGTGGGGACCAAATGTCCCCATGATGTAATATAAACCTGAGTTCACCTACATCGTGGGGACCAGCCAGCGGTCCCCACAATGTAAATGGGTTTATAAATCATATAGAATGAGTTTTTGTGAAAAAGTAAAAGTTTGCACAGTTTCCTGTGAGGGTTAGGTTTAGGGGTAGGGGCAGGGTAGGGGGATAGAATGTACAGTTTGTTCAGTGTAAAATGCATTGAAGTCTATGGAAAGTCCCCACAATTCACAAAAACAAACATGTGTGTGTGTGTGTGTGTGTGTGTGTGTGTGTGTGTGTGTGTGTAAAGGGCTATACAGACATCTAGTGGCTACGGTATGTTATTACAGATTATTTTTAGTCCTTTGATAAAGAAAGTGGTTTCGTAGCTGGAAGGTGGAGTTTGCACTGTACAACCATGCTGTTTGCATTTTCTTCTTTGAAAACAAAATAGCAGCGAAATTTCCATGAATTGAAAGCGTTTTCCCCACGGGCAGCATTGTTTCAAGTAGCAGCAGTGATTCAGTCTGTGTCTGAGGGGATTGTAGACGGGTGTTATTTGCTCATGCACCAGCGGGTGGCTCACATGAGTCATCACTGGTAACCAGAACCAGGAAATACTGTATAATCAAGCAGCGCTTAATATGGTGTTATTATGGCAAAATAACTATATATTTAATTTTAAATGAAACCATTGTAATCCTGATAGTATTCCCCCTTTTTTCAAAATGTAACTGTAATCTGATTACTATGTTTTTTCAAGTAACTGTAACGAATTACAGTTACTGTTTTTTTGTATCCTGATTATGTAACGCCATTACATGTATTCCGTTACTCCACAACCCTGGTTGTGTGTAGAGGAGTTATTCAACCAAAATTCTGTCACCCTCATGTTTTACTAAATCTGTACGACTTTTTATTTCTTTTGTAGAACACAAAAGATTAATTTTGGAAGAATTTTCTCACTGTTTTTTTCATATTATAAAAGCGAGGGCTGTCAATCTTCAAAAAGAATGCAAAAAGCATAAAAGAGTTCCGAATTACTTCTGAAGCCATACAAACACCTTTTGGAACGGATCAAAATGATTCACTGACAGTTTTCTACTCCACTGGGCTGTTAACAGTTGAATCATTGAACTGGAGAAAACCAGATCATTAAATGAGTCTTTCAGACTGAATTTGTGAACCAGATTCATTGACTGAATACCAGATTCAGAATGATTCACAAGCAGGGCATCACTATCTCTGACATTAAAGGTACAATATGTAAAATTTTTGCAGTAAAATATCCAAAAACCACTAGGCTAGTGTTATATATTTTGTCCAGCTGATTACAAACAATATCTCTAATGTTTTCAACTACTTGTAAATCATGAGAAAATTCCCATTCTAAACAGTGACACGGGGCAGTGCAGTCGCCCGTCAATGACGTCAGTTACCTTTGTTACCGCCTTTACTGACGTAGAAACCACATGACAACAGTGCCGTGGACAAATGCGGAAGTAGTGTCTAGCGTCCAGCAAACCACTAGCTTGCTTCAAGCAGTTCCTTATTTACTTCTTGCACGTTTTATGGTGGATTGTGTTACTTATTTATGGAATATAATTACTGTTTACCATCTGCCGCTGGTTCTGTCGACATGGACAGCTCCAGTAAACTCATGACCGGAAAAGCGGAAGCGGCGCCGGCGACTGTGTCATAATAAAAGTCCCGTTGCTCGTGAGGCGTGTGTTGATCAATCGCTCCAGCTCCTCGTTCAGCTCCCGAAACACTCGGTCCTGCTCTGCTTCATACTACAGTAACGTTATTAATCGCATCGTCGAACATGAGTTCTTCCAGACTCCAATCCCTATTCTTTTGCACCGTCTGTTGAGATGGAGACCACATGTCCCAAGTTTCCACTCTAAAACTTGGCATCATCAAACTACGCCTTTGTTTTGAATAGGCTTCTAGCGACCTCTAGCGGAAAAAAATATCACAAATTGTACCTTTAAAGGGATAGTTCACCCAAAAATGAAAATTATCCCATGATTTACTCACCCTCAAGCTGTCCTAGGTGTATATTACTATCTTCTTTCAGGCGAACAAAATCTGAGATACATTTAAAAATATCCTCTCCAAAGTTTTATAATGGTAGTGAATGGGTGGCATGTTTTGAAGCCCAAGATAAATGCATCCATCCATCATAAAACATAATCTATACAGCTCCTTACACTACTCCTACATCCTGCGTCATACTGTACATCACATGAGGGTTACTCATTTGGCGCATGTCAACTTGAGCAGTATGCGTACGGTCTTCTTGTGGAAGATAGTTATTTTAGATGATAAAGTTTTAAATAAGGATATTTTTCTTACAAAAACCCATCGCTTTGCTTCAGAAGGCCTTTATTAGCCCCCTGGAGCCATATGAATTATATTTATGAAGGATGGATGCATTTATATTTGGCTCCAAAACAGCCAAAATGAAAATAACTGTTATTTTGTTTGTCTTAACAGCCTTAGTCCTCATTCAGTTTTATTATATTGAGCGGAGAGGCTGGGATAGTCTTCAGAAATTCAAACTTTGTATTCCACAGCATAAAAAGTCATGCAGGTTTTGAATGACACAAGTGAGTTCTCATTTTTTGGGTGAACTATTCCTTTAAGACTGTAATAGAATAAAACGTGGGCTCCAAACCATTGATTGTCTCCTTATAGATACATGCACGCCTATAAAATATTGATGTTCTTGTAAACCTCAATTCATTATAGCCGGCAGAACACTGGTCGATTACTTTGTTACGGCCAAATCACAGTGTCTCAGACTATCTGCTGGCACTTACAACTGTGATCCACTCATTAAATGTCAGAACGTGGGATGCCATTTATGAAGAAACACGTCTTGTTAGATGTTCAGCTGTGATAGTCACAGATGAGCACCCTCATTTGCACCAGGTTATTTTCTCCGTTAAAAAGAAAAATCGAAGCTGAAATTCTTCTGGGGCCACCAAGGCCCTTTTTTCCACATGTCGGCTCACTGCAGTCAATATAGACCACAAACCACCCCCCACCGGACACAGAAACGGGTTTCTAGAAAGGCTCGCTGATGTGCTCACGACATAGATGTGACAAATCAAATGGAGTTTGAGATCAGGGGTCATTCATATTTCCATATCCTGTCTCTGTCCATTTAGCTTCCCCTTGGATGGATGCCAGGAAAACACCCAGCAAAATCGACCTGTACGATGTGCGCCGACGACCTTGGTACTATTATGCGTTTCTGTGTGTGCTTTGAATTCTTTTTCATTTATTCACATTTTTTTTCTTGAACCTTCTATTCTTTGTTCTCTCAGTTTAAAATTCTCCTTGAAAGAGATCCAGAATATTTCTTTCTTTGTATTCAGGTATGTTCAAGGTGCTGCTTCACCCAAGGACATGCTGATTCTTGTTGATGCGTGAGTATTATGTGAATGTGCTTTTTAAATAATGAATATTATAAATATTCACTTGAATCATTATTTTTTAAAGGCGTGGTTCAGTGTTTTTTTTTTCTAGGCTTGATTGTGTTTTTGGGGCGCAGTTTAACATGTCTTAATGCTTCATTTTTTTGAAAAAAGCTGTATTTTTCATATATTTTACCTTTATTCTACACCTCTGTTTCCACTGTCATATGAATGGCTCGTTTGATTTCCTGGTTCTATGAAGCCGCTCCCTCCGAAATACGCAATGTGCTCAGATTGGTTAGCAGGTTGGTAGCTGGCCCAGTGTATCGGGATTCGCTGAATCGTCCGGAAACGTCACGTCCCTTACCATCCGCTATTACTACCGCTTCAGTGGAAATGTAAATAATGGCGTCTATATTGCTGTATCAAATTGAGCCGAATCAGACCCAGATGAAGAGGGTCAGGCAGAACCTCCCCAATCACGGCTTTTAAAGGACGTTTCTGAATGGTATTTCATATTTTTTTTTATTTGTGTCAAAGTGTTTAGATATGCTGTCACTGCTGTTTGTTAGCTTTCAATATACAGTTTTATCCTGATTAAAGCTTTACTGTAGCCGAATACATGACTGAGTAGTAGCATTTTCGTAAAGGTATTGTTTAATTTATAGCATGAACAACTGTTTGCCTATGAACATAGTTTGTTGGAGAAGTATGCACTAGAATTTAGCTAACTGGCTAGCAAAGCAAAAACGAGTTGCTCCTTGTATATGTCCTTGATGCCACCAAAAATAACAACAGAACTATACGTTTAAAAGACGTGTACAAACAATAAAACGTACTTACAGTTTGAAGCCAATAAACAGCAGCTTCTGCTTTTAAAGTGGGAACTGCTGCTTTCAGTAAAAGCCTTTGTGCAAATCCAGCATTAAACTCATGTAGATTCTGGAAGCTGTCTTCTGCGCCGCATCCAGTGTAGAAAATATCACAGATTATAATGGGTTCTATTTTCTTTTGACGCGTCGCATCGCGCCGCTCGCGTCCGGCGTACACAACTCTTCCGCTTCCATTATGCTGCGCGACATGGCGTCACCCACTTTGTTGCGTGTTCCCGGGGGCGTGTTTTGCAGAGTTTATGATGTCACCAACCCGGGAAGAAGCTCGTTGTAGTCCAAACCGGTCGTTTTTGTAGTCATTAAACTACAATAACTTTAAAAGACAATATCTCCCTTTGCATTGAACTTTCAGCGCTGTAACTTTGCAGATACTGTTTATGCTCAAGCAGCAACATTACACACTAACTAAAGTTAAAAAAGTGAAATCACATTGAACCACCCCTTTAATTGCATTTAGTCTTGCTGTGGCATAGATGTAGTGATGCCATGACATGTTGTGAGAAATCTGGACCTTTGAAATTGAGTCTCCATTTGGACCCCAATTGATCCCATTGGCTCAAAAAACTTTTAATGGGTACTCTCTTTAGTGCCACAAATCACGTTATGGTATACAGTCAAACCAAAAATGATTCAGACACTAGATATAAATTTTTATATATATATATATATATATATATATATATATATATATATATATATATATATATATATATATATATATATTATTTTTTTTTTTTTTTTTTTTTTTATCAGTGGGTGCAGGACACTATAGTTCATAGCAAAATAAAGTAAACTGCGACATATTATACATAAAAATACTTCATACAGTGGACTACCAGTAAAACTGATTAAATAAATTTGGAACCAAAAATTATTCAGAAACTTTTACCTGACCATGTTTTTCGTAAGTGTTATCTGACATTAATTATTTTTTCTGACACAGTTTAACTCTGAGATATTGTCATATTTTATTACCATTTTTTTAAACTATAATGAATAAACTGTATTAATGAATGAAATGTTCAAGGTGTCTGAATAAATTTTGTTTTGACTGTATGTCATTTAAACTACGTTATAATGATTATTAATGTCTGCTTTGGTTAGTTTATGTACTAGCATACAGATAGCTGATTACTCTGATTGCTTTGCTTATACACTATGCATTTGCACTTACCCTACATGTATTCACAACAATCATGTAATTACTTAAGTGTTAAATATCCAAATATTTCAGTTATTAAAGAGGACCTGTTATGCTTTTTTACATTTTTAACTTTCTTTAATTTGTAATGTTGCTGTTTGAGCATTAAAAAGGTTTGCAAAATTTTAAAGCACAAAGTCCATAACTCCAACTTTCTGAACTCCCTGAAACGCCTAGATTGTAGTCTTGAATTTCCGTCCGGGAACATACACATCACACATCATAATATTCTTAATTAAATAATTCATGCCCAAAGCATACCCCCCCAAAAAAGGGGGTAAGGCTTGGTTGAGTTGCATTAGTAGTGTGTTAAAACTCACAGTTATGATAAGGGGCATTACAATTCTGAAACATGCTCGAAGGGGTTGACCTATCGCAACACACTGGTCTAGCCGACCAGTCATTTCGGAAGGAGGGGCTTCATAGAGACCGGAACTAAACAGAGCGTTACTGACAGGCTGCAATGAATTGAAATATGAAAAAGAATGTGTTTTTTGAACATTCAAGTATGAAAACAATTCTATTTTTTATTAACAATTTATCAAATACAAGAAATTACATTGTCTAATTTGTTTTATGCACTATCCACCTTAATTTTCAATGCAGAAGTAAACTATTTCCTGTGAATGTGCGAGACTTTTGATTCATTAGCCACTATGATTAAATAACTAGAAGAATAACAAATGGTAAAACTATTTATGCAACAAACCAGTGTTTATTATTACACAAATAATTTTAAATAATACCATAATATATAGCAAACTGCAAAATGTTTTGATTTCTCATGACACTGTATCTTTAAGAAATCAGTTTTTTTTTTTTTTTTTTGTTTTTTTTTTTGAGGCACATGGTTTCTTTAACAGGGCTTAAATGGATAGTTCACCTAAAAAAAAAAAAAAAATTCTGTCATCATTTAGTCACCTTTCAAGTCCTTAAATGATGTCAGAATTTTCATTTTTTGGATGAACTGTATTGCTGTGTTGCAGGAGTGGAAGTGTGTCCGGACTGACCCTTAAACTGATCCGAACTTCTGTCAGTGAAATGCTGGAGACACTTTCCGATGATGATTATGTCAATGTCGTCCATGTAAGTATGACCATATGCTATGTGGGTGCATTGCAAAGTGTTAGCTGTGACAACCATATGACTCACTCCTACTATGTAGTTTACATAGTATAGTTATAACATTGCACATTCTCATTCTGCTTTTCTGGAAGCAATTCTGGAACATTGTGTTGCAGCTGTACTATTTTTCTAGAATGAGTCACTTTTGGTGTAATATTCCTAATTAGCAAGATAGCTTGAAAGCTAATTTGCTAGCTTTGGATAGCTCCATTTTAGCATCTGTTAAATGAGTAGCCTACACATGAATAGCAATAATTGTAGCAACATTTTGGCACCTCGTCACTTTAAGCAAACAAAATTCTATTGAAAAAGAAGCTTCTTTACGGTTGTAAAAGAAGCGGTTCACCCAGAAATTAACAATTTGTTTTTATTCGCTCACTTTCACGTTGTTCAAAACCCATGTTCTTCCAAGAAAGATGCATTTCAGGTGAGCTGTCAGCTGTAGCATCACTGCATTAGCAACTAGATGTTCCGTTTGGTTCTGCACAAACAATGTGGATCTAATAAAAGTTGTTTTTCACAAGTTTTATGACTAAATATGGTTGCAGAAAGTGCTTGTCACTTCCATAAAAAAGAAAAATGTATGTGTAAATGACAAACTGTGTCTACAGAATGGGATTAATCTCTCAGAAAACTGTGACAACCATATTTAGGCACAGCCGTACAGTAAAAATGGAACAAGACATTGTTTCTTTGGATTCAATTTAAAGTGAGGAGTTTCTATAGTTTGTGGGTTGCAGGTTGGTGTGTGATGTAACAGAAATATATGTGTGTGTGAGAAAGAGAGAAAAAGAGAGAGACAGAAGAGTTGTAATGAAATATGGATCTGGCTGTAGCTTGCCACTTGAAAACAGGCGTTTAATGAAAAGGCTGCTTCTAGACTCTGTGTGCTGAATTGAAAATGGCTGGACAAAGTGAGGGGAAGAGATCAGGCTGAGTGAGAAAGAGAAGGCCAGAGCAAAAGGGAGGAAATTGCTATACATCATTCCTCTCGGAAGGAGCCTCCAATCCATCTCGGCTAGCTGATCTTTTACTTGGGTTCTATCAGGTTTTTTTTTTCTTTTTTTTTCTCTCTCAACTTATTTTTCTTCTGACCAGCAGCTCACAGGATGCTGATGTCCAAACCTGTCATGCTTGTTGTATAGGTTATTTCATAAAGAGATACTTTGTCATTATTTACTTAAAGGGTTAGTTCACCCAAAAATGAAAATTCAGTCATTAAAGGTGCTAAAGAGGATCTTTTCGTCGATTGAGAAACCAAAGACTGTTACTGAGTTTTTGAAATGAGCGCATGTGTAAGAACAACCTCCCCTGCTTTCGTGGGAACGCCTCCCAAAACTCGTGCACGAGTATTGGAACACGAGTGTTTGTTTACCACCAGCATTCGCTGTGTCATGTTAGTGGATTCATTATGTCGGACTCACCGCAGGTAACTAATAATCTGCAGTTGTTACTCCTGTCTCAAGACAAAAACATCGCATGCGGCGCCTGTGGAGTGTGGAAAGTTACTGGAGAGTCTCTCACAAGGAACGTCATGGCAGTGATTGACAAGCCAGAGGGACAATCATCGCGTAAACGATTGGCTGATGTTTTTAAGGCCCTACCTCGTGCACAGATGATGTATATTAATATTATTCATTTCAGTGCACCTAATAAATAGTCTTTTATCAGTTAGTAAAGACAGTTTAAAGTAATATTGTAAAAATGTCTACAGCAAAACATCCTCTTTAGCAACATTAATTACTCACACTCATGTCGTTCCACAGTTGTAAGACCTTTGTTCATCTTCAGAACACAAATTAAGATATTTTTGATCAAATCTGATGGCTCAGTGAGGCCTGCATTGGCAACAAGATAATTAACGCTTTCAAACACCCAGAAAGCTACTAAAGACATATTTAAAATAGTTCATGTGACTAAGTGGTTCAATCTTAATGTTGAAGAGACAATATTTAGTGATAGACAATTTCAAAACACTGCTTCATGAAGCTTCAAAGCTTTACGAATCTTTTGTTTCGAATCACTGGTTTGGAGCGTGTATCAAACGTCAAAGTCACGCGATTTCAGTAAATTAAGCTTCATTATGTCATAAGGGTTTTGAAACGTTTCGAAATGTCAATGATTCACCGCTGGGGGGCGTGACTTTGGCAGTTCAGAATCACTGATTCGAAACAAAAGATTTGTAAAGCTTTGAAACTTCACGAAGCTGTGTTTTAAAATCGTCTATTGCTAGATATTGAATAAAGTTGTTTCTTTTTTCTTTTCTTTTTTTTGCTGCACAAAAAAAGGTTCTCGTCACTTCATAACATTAAGGTTGATCCACTGTAGTCACATGAACTGTTTTAAATATGTCTTTAGTAGCTTTCTGGGCATATGAAAGTGTTAATTATCTTTCTGTCATTGCAGGCCTCACTTAGCCATCAGATTTGATCAAAAATAGCTTAATTTGTGTTCTGAAGATGAACGAAGGTCAAACGTGTTGTGGAACCACATGAGGGTGAGTAATTAATGACAGAATTTTCATTTTTGGGTGAACTAACCATTTAAGCTCATGACGTTCCAAACATGAATCGCTCTTTTTCTCTCAATTACACAGAACAAGGACTGACACTTTCAAGCTTGAAAAATTATGCCAAACTATTATAAACTGTTATAAAAGTCGTTATTTATTTAAAAAATCTTGACATCAACTCAACTTTGCTTTAAGTGTTCATTATAGAAATGGCAATGTCTCTGATTCATGATTTGATTTTTTCAGTCAAATCATTTAATGATCTATTTACAAATCACACTGATTTGATTCTCGAGTTCAACTCACTGACTCAGCAGTTAAAGGGATAGTTCACCCAAAAATGAAAATTCTGTCATCATTTACTCACCCTCAAGTTGTTCCAAGCCTATATAAATGTCTTTGATCTGCTGAACACATATGTAGGAAGATATTTGGAAGAATGTCAGTAACCAAACCAATCTCATCCCCTATTGACTTGCATAATATTTATTTTTCCTACTATGGCAGTCCATGGGGGATGAGATCTTTTTGGTTACTGACATTTTTCCAAATATCTTCTTACATATGTGTTCAGCAGATCAAAGACATTTATATAGGCTTGGAACAACTTGAGGGTGAGTAAATGATGACAGAATTTTCATTTTTGGGTGAACTATCCCTTTAATAGCTCACTTGAGGAGAAAATTATTTGTGAATAACGATTTCTGCTCCTCACACAAACCTGTTATTTGAATTAATTAGACTTGGCATATACAGTAGTTCAAATGGACCACTTTTATGATGCTTTTATGGTGCTTTTGTGTCCTTAAGCTTAAAAGCTTCAGTCTGCATTCATTGTAATCACATGGAAAAGAGCGGCAAAAAAAGCCATACAAGTGTGAAATGATAAATCGCATTCAGTTTTTGCACTCAGAGTGATATTGCGCCAAAAATCATGCTTGGTATCATACATTTTTTATTCTTCAGTAAATAAAGTTTGATTAATTTATTGTTTTCTCTTCTCAGAGGATTTTGAGGTTTTCTTACATTGGAAGAATCACTGTTCCGATAAAGGATTAGCTCTGTGAGATCTGTCAACAGGATTCGCTTCAGGGAACGTATGCCAATGACAGTGTAGCATTGTGTTATGCGTATGTGTGAGTGTGCTTGTGTGTATTTGAGCAAGAACAGAAAGACAGAGGCTGTGCCCACAGTCACATAAATGCATTAGTTTGATACCCAAAGATCAAATTTGGTGTGTGTTTGTACAGATCAGTAGTTTGAGAGCATCTGTAGTTTTAAATAAAAGGGCTTTGTGGGCATTATGGGTAGAGAAGTCATTGAGTTGGCTGAATCTATAAATCTATAATATGGTAGTGATTTGTTTTTGGATGGTTGATCACCACCAGTGTACACAATATGTGCCATATGGTAGCTGTTTGGTTTGTGAAAAGGGAAAGTGAGGAGGATTATGATCTGCATATACAGCTGAAATGATTTTAACCATGAAGGACAAATAAAATATCTGATCATTTCAGTTGTAAGTAAAATTTAGACTGGCTTCATGCAGACATTGCTTGATAAACAAATCCAAAATCTTCTTTCACAAGAGATGTTATGCATTCCTGCCAAATCATAGAGAGCAACAAGACTTGGAAGGAAAATGTATTGTAATGCAGGCTGTGTTTGGAATTTAATACTATTGTGCTGCTTATTGCATACAGCACAGTACATATGTATACACATTATGATGTTACACAATAACCTGTTATTCATATACTGCACTGTATGTGTGTATGAGTGCAGCGAGGGGGCTTTCGACTGTCTCTTACAAACAAATGTTGTTCATTTTAACAAGACTTTGCAATATGATGCCACATGCACAGCCACCAATAGCCCAAGGATTTCATAAATCTTCATACATATTTGAAAAGCCAACTGAATATAAAGGAAATTAAGATTTAGTCATATAAACATATGCTATATTTATATGGGCCAGTGATGCAGTTGGTTACATATGAGATCATAAGAATGTCTTATGATTTTTAGTGTAAAATGGATTAATGCATGAACACGTATAAATGAAATCCATTACAATTAGGCAAATTGAGAAGATTGCACAGTTATTTAAATTATTGTCAAAGCACATATTTCCACCATTAATTATGCTGCATAATCCATAATTAAACTATTTGTAGTTTATATTTATTTTAAAATATTTTAAGGCTGAATCAAGGCAGGTGTTAAAAATGCACGCTTGTTCATTTTTTTTTTTTCATAGATTTCATAGCCACATTCAGCCTTTTGTCTTAACACAAGAGCTATAATCATTATAGATGGTACATGTCCATGCAAATGTGACATTTATAGTGAAGGCGAAGCAAAGGAAATATGACATATTATGATAAAACAGTCTTCCTCTGCTGGTCAGCTAAAGTGTCTCTAATTTCAGTCATTGTCCAAATAAATATTAGACAAGTTATTTAGGAAGGCAAATATTGGATCAAGATTATTGATGCTCATTAGGGCAGTGCTGTGGCAACCGTCATTGAATTGTTCAAGGATATTACCCAATTCATCATTTAGACTGACTCATCTGTGAGGCGGATTTTCATAGGAAATGATTGACTAGTGCAATTGACTTGCAGCAAACAATTTGAATGGTGAACATAAGATTATAGCTCTAAATTGGTCCCTTGAGGTCACTCCGGTTTTAAGAGGTGGATTTCATGTTTCCAACCTTCCTCTGGTTGGAGACAAAAAATGGAATTAGATTCTCAGTTTATGAATCAGGGTTGTTTTTCTCTGTCAAAGGTTCACATGTTCTCTACAATAAGAGTGGCCCATATTGGAAAGAAAATTAACAATTGTGACCTATTTAATATCTACATTCAATTGGAATATCTCTAATATCTTAATTTGTTTCTCCTGTACAGCAATACGACTAGATTATAAGTCACCTGCTTTTTGTTTTTAGTAAAAGACTCTCATGTGTCTCTTTTAGGGTTTCAGAAAAGATCCTAACATTGCCTCAAACTGTTCATTTGCCAGCATATCAAGTCAGTTAGCTCTTTATTTACACAGCGGTCTGGAATATTTGATTCTGACTGGCCAATTACAGCAGTCATATTTTTATTTTTGAAATTAATTAAATTTTTATGAGCAAATATTTAAATCCTTAATTATGCTGCAAAATCCAGAATTAAAATACTTAGTTTTATTTAAAAAAAAGAAAAGAAAAAAAAAAAAGAAAAAGAAAATCTTCAATCAAGGCAGGTGATGCACTCCATACTTGGTCTCTTCTCATATATTACAATAATTTAAACCAAAATAATAAATGAAAATGATTGGTTTTATAACCAAGTCGTAAGTTTAATAAACTGACTAAATTTTACATGTCATGATGCACTGGATCAAAATAACTGGAATTTAATTGAATTGTTATCAGACCAAACATTTATACCCTTAGTCATGCTGCATAATATTTGTAATTTTTATTTCTATTAAATATATGGTAGAAATAAGTATTATAACATGGCCTATCTGAATACTCGACTCTGATTGGCTGGAAGGTGTGCAATGCACAGGTTCCAAGTCAGTTTAATCACCGTTCTGTATTATTGCACTGCTTTTTATTGAAGATCTCACACACACACACACTACACATGTCTTTCACACACAGAGATTAGTTATCACGCTGCACACCATAGAAAAATTCAGGAGCACAGAAACTTGACCAATAAGACCAAAGATTGCCTGTTTGATATACCCAAAATTAACTATATCTCATGTTTTTCCACTATCTGTGTAAGAGCCAGTGGCAAATTCCGGAAGGATTGGTATATAGGGGGTATGGACCCGGAACTCGGCCCCATATGAGCGCCACTGGCTACAAGCTCCACACAGCAAAATCTCCAGAGTTAAATCAACTCTGCTCAGAGTACATATGGTCCCTCTCTAATAGTGTTAAAATAACACTAAAGCAGAGTTAAAGTTAATGAGATAAATAAGCAATTAATTAAGTGATGATTGTGCATTAGTGATGAACACCTGCTGTTAACAAGCAGAATCACTGAAGAAAAGAGAAACACAATAACTACAACTGACTTCAGTCACAGCCTTATTAATTGCTTAATTATCTCATTAACTTTAACACTGCTTCAGTGTTACTTTAACACTATTTAGAGAGGGACCATATGTACTCTGAGCAGAGTTGATTTAACTCTGCTCAGAGTAAATATGGTCCCTCTCTAAATAGTGTTAAAGTATCTTGATAATACATATATATTCATTTATATAGTCATATATAATTTTAACATATGCCTAAATTTTATGTTAGATCAATTAATCTTTCAGCGAGCAGCTGTGTTTAATTCACAAAGCTTTATTTTGAAATGTCAGCGATAATTGACAGAAGCCAAAGTCTTTGCGTGACAGTTTGGTCATTATTGTGAACTTGACAATTTTTTTTGGATGATACAAGACCCCTCTGCTTCACATTTGGGTTATGATTATTACTGTATAGAAGCAGTCGTCTCATTTTTTGTTCTATTTTTATTTCTCCATGGGAATTTTAGAAGCAGCACCTGAGAAAATTGTAATGCTTAATCTTAAACATAACTGAAAACTACTTCACGTCCCCTAAACTATGAACGAGAAACCCCGGAGAAATAAAAAGTTCCTCTGGGAAGCGGCATGACACAACAGAACAAGAACACTCTCGTTATAATCATCTAGCCATCTACGCTGTGAGTGTGCACCGTCTGGTGTGTGTAGGGGTCTGTGTATCATCAGTTTGTCCTATTCCTCTATTTATAACCCGCCGTATGCTGAGAGCAGTGAGTCACGGGGGCCTCCGTGGAGATAATTTCGAGCGTTAATTAAATATTCAGTCAATGCTGGAACAACTAATCGAACCGTGACTCATCGGTTCATTCAGCAGACACTGTGACATCCAGCTCATTCAACAGAGCACAGACACCTGATCCCACAGTTACATCAATGACTGGCGCATGTCTCCTAATGACACCTCTCTGTGTCCGGCGAGAAATTCAAAGTCAGAAAGCCTTTCGAGTTGACGTGAATGAAAAAATAAGAACTGGATCATTAAAAATGGAAGAAAAACAGCACTACAGTAATCACGGGAGATTTGAAGGTGTGTTCTGCTTGCATATGCCACAGGAAGTGCACTATGTGCTTTTTTTCATGTCCTCTGAGAGAGCTGGAGTTTTAGTAATCATTTTAATTTTTGCATGAGCTTGCACATACCTCCTCATTAGCTGTAATGGTGCTGTAATTGATTCACCTGTTAATCATTCTGACTTTTCCCATTGTTGGGGTTATAGGAGGCGTTGTCTGGATAAGGTACAAATTGGTGTCCAATTAAGCATCAGAGGAACCTTATTTTTGTTGTGAGAACTGTTTGATATATTAGATTAACTATTATCTGTCTTAAAATTAACTGTGCATGAAATGTAGCTCATTTTAAACACAGACAATGTCTGCTTCCCCCCTTTAAAATCGTGATTTTTGCCCTAACAATCCTCAAGAGTTCTTGAGTTTCTTGAATATATCATCAATTGAAATCAAAGTGTCGTAATCAAACACAATCTGTAGAATTGATATTCAATTCAATTGTAGTAAATAAATACATTTAAAAATAAAATTAAAAAAATGTTTTTATTATTATTTATTTTATTTTATTTTATTTTAGCATTTTCATGCCCCACATTTTTTACAAGGCATGCAAACCTCACATGAAGTGAATAAAAAGTACAACTGCTCATATAATATTTAGTTTAACACCCTGAGGTTGAAACCATTTTTTTTTTTTTTTTTTTTTTTTTTTTAGATTTTGCACTCTATTTGTGGATTATTCTGCAGTTTTCCATATACTGTTTATCCCCCCCCCCCCCCCCATTGTTCATTCTCCCTTTTTCCCCCTCTTTCCTTCCTCTACCCAAGTCTATTTTCTTGTTCACAATCTCCTCACACGCTCCAGCTTTGAAGTATCAGGTTCACAGAGGTCAGCTGCAATAAGTGACAGAACACAGAGAGCCCTATCTGAACAGAAAATTAGAAACTTGTAAGGGTATCCAGCTTGTCAGCTCAAATTATTTTCATCACTGACTGTACCAAACACATGCGCATACTCACAAACACCTGCAGAGATTCTGACCCAAGTATATAGATCTTTTAAGTCACACAAACTTTTGTTGCAATTCTGAAAATCTTGCTGTGAATGAACAATGAGAAGACCAATGATTTTTTCTCTCTCTCTCTCTTTCTCTCTCTCTTCTCTTACAGTTTAACACAAAAGTGAATAACACAGCATGTTTCGACCACCTGGTTCAAGCTAACGTCCGCAATAAGAAGATCTTAAAAGATGCAGTTCAGAACATTACAGCCAAGGGCATCACCAACTACACCAAAGGCTTTGAATTTGCCTTCAATCAGCTCTCAAATGTATGATTTTTTTATTATATTTTAATTTAAGAAATCTATCTATGAATTGCAAAAACTGAAACCATCACTATAATCATATTTAACACATTTAGGGGGCTTCGGTCTTCCTTTCAGTGGTCAGCAGCATTAAAATCTGCACTTTGTGTGGTCTCTCTCTCTTCACATTGGCTGAAAAGAGTGTCTATAATAAGATATCACTCTGCACCCTCTCTTTACCTGGTGTTAAAATAATATAGTTTGATACATCACATATCCCTCCTTCCAGTCAGTGGTGGATTCGATCATAAATGGACTTAAGGCAAGAAACATTATTTTCCCCCCAGAGAGTGAAATCCTAGAATCACTTCTGCTTAGTAATATTTGTTTTTTAAGAGGGTGCTGATTAAACCTTATATTAAGTTTTAATAGTAGTATTGTTGTGTTCTGCTGACCTCTGCTGTTTATTCTATGTAACAGCATATGATTGTGTTCATTTTAGCCAAACATCACCAGAGCAAACTGCAACAAGATTATAATGCTGTTTACTGACGGAGGCGAGGAGAGAGCAGAGGAAATCTTCAGCAGATACAACATTGACAAAAAGGTGTGTGTGTGTGTGTGTGTGTGTGTGTGTGTGTGTGTGTGTGTGTGTGTGTGTGTGTGTGTGTGTGTGAATCTGGATTTTATACAGTTTGTAATGAAAAAACAAATTCTAGCTACTATGTGGTTAAAAGGATAGTTCACCCAAAAATGAAAATTCAGTCATCAATTACTCACCCTCAAATTGTTCAAAACCTATATGAATTTCTTTCTTTTGCTGTGTTAGTGCCCCAGGGATGACGCGTTTTTGTAGGCAAAACCCGGAAGCGAGTTAGCATTTTAGGACTTCCGGTTCCAACGCCGTAAAGTGGGTTTTTTGAATGGGTTTTTGCTAAATCGCCTGAAATAAGGTCTGTGGTAAACAAAGCCTCTAAATACTTTCACGTTTTGATCTATGACATAAAACACACCAGTTATAACCCACTTGTGATTTTTTAAACTTTTACTGTGTCTTACAATCGGCGGTTGCTAACAAATTGCTAAAAGGGACTACTTCCTTTGGCGGGGACTTTAGACGTCATCATGACAAACAGGACATTTGGACAGCATTTCTCATGAAAAAGTGGATAAGTATTCATACACAGCGTATATATAATCAGTGAGCATGTTTTTAAATAGAGTTGTTTTCTAAATAAAGTTTGAGGAAGCTTGGTGGTGGTGATGTTGATCCGCGACCATGGTGTGCTGTAGTCCGTTTATAGCCTACTGTTAGCCTTTTATATCTGACGACTTTATTTAGGCTTCAAAATCTATAAATGTTGTGTTAACTTGTAAAGATTATCTTGATAGACAAAACGTGTAAGTGTCATAACCCTTTGTTAAACACAGAGCTTATTTTCTGCGATTTTCCAAAAGTCTATGGGAAAAATGCATAGGCTTTCAGTCGAGGGAACCCGTGCACCGCTAACTTCCGGGTTGGCCTACAAAAACGCGTCATCCCTGGGGCACTCTATTGAACTGAAGCCAAAATGGGCTGATGAATGGGCACTGACACGTTACGCAATACGTAAAAAAAAAAAGTTTGGAGCCTGGGCATGCGCAGAAGGAATCGTCAGTTGAGCCGGAGTCGCGATATCAAACTTCCGCCCAGACGACTGCGTCATCATTCATGTATTTTAAATAGACTATAAAAATTATACACAATTTAAAAGTCTAACTTACCTATAAAATAGTAGGCTATTCTGTTTCTAGAGCAATAATATTTTTGAAAAAGCAAATTCAGTAGATAAAATCAATATGATATGCCACTAGAAACAACTCTAAACAGTCAGAAACGGCCCTGCCATTTTAAATCAAGTTCAACTAACGTTACAGGAGATCGATTGCTGTAATTAGAGTAAGCTATCATTAGTTTTGTTCTGCTAATTATTATTTTATACCCATAAAAATAATAAGTAACTGCCAGATAACGATCACCTGCTTTTTCCCGACATGGTTAACATTAGGTGTGTTATCTTAACTAATAACATTTATTAATTAGCTTATAACGCCTACATTTGATGTTACAGAAAAAAAGTTCAGTGATCCGTCAGATCCTGTAGGTCTGTTAGTACAGTTTACTGCTGAACAACTAATTTTGTTGGTGTTAAATAACAAAGAAATCGAAAATTAATAGTTAGTTATACATCTTCAATCTCCCCTCGAAGCTCCGACAGTCCTCAGACAAGCTGTCAATCAACTTCGAATCATGACGACACGCCCCTTTTTTATAGCATCAAATTGCTAGCTAAAATCTAAATCATCACAAAAACGAACAATTGAATATATATAAGTGTTATAACAACTACCTTAAATGACCAAAACCATCTTTCAGAAAGTTTTATTTGAAGCAGAATTTATTTTTAAGTTTTCACTGAAGTCTCATTCGACTGCATTGAGAGGGCGGGGTTTATGACCTGTACTGCATCCAGCCTCCAGGGGGCGATCAAAGAGCCCGTGGCTTCACTTTTCAGAACGTATGAGACACACCCGTATCGGACCCATCTGAATTCTGCACAGAATGCTGTATTTTAAAGCGATATGGAGGGGGTACGGTTAGAGATTAGAAGAAAACCGAGGTTTTACAGAGTTTAACGGCTCTGGGCAAGCTGTGGTATAAACGAATCACTATTGGCTATTTAAAAAAAGGGGTAGAGCTGTCTGAAATGTCGCCCTTTGACTTCCTGTTTCAGTTGAAATTACGTCAACACATTAAATAATGCTGCGCGTGAAAATAAATAAATAAATAATGCTGCACATTCTAAGGCAATTCACTGGGCCTGGACTTTAAATAAAAAATAAATTAAATTAAAATAAAGGAATAGATTCATTTATAATAACATTTAATCCTCACTTTATTTTTTACATTTATTTTATTTTATTTATTTATTTATTTTTTTTTCATTGAATTTATTTTTATATTTATTTATGCATTCATATATATATATATATATATTCCCATTTGTATTTATTTCCAGCTTTATTTAAATGTGCATTTATTTATTCATTTTTACTTTTCCATGTGCAAAATGTAAATGAGGAAGGCGGTCTTTGCTCCAGTGCATTGGTTGAGCAAGAAAAAAAAAAAAAAAAAATGAAAGAATAAACAAATCAAAGTTAAAATGAATAAAAATAAGTCAGGATTAAAAATGAGTTGTATTTGTTTTATTAAGTCATTTATTCCTTTATTTTCATATTACTTCTTATTAAAAAAATTATACATGTTCATTATATGTGGATTCATTAAACAGGCCTCATCAATTATGTTTGCATTTATTTATGTATGTATGAATTTGTATACTATGCTGTTTGATTTCAGGTGCGTGTGTTCACGTTCTCTGTGGGTCAACACAACTATGACACAGGGCCAATAAAGTGGATGGCCTGTGCTAATAAAGGTAAGTGTTGCTTTGCTCAGTCTGTGTTTGCCCTCTAGTGGCTGAAGCACAAATATAATTCTCACGTCTCACACCCTCTTTAGCAGGTTCAGCACTGGATTGCAAAAAGATAAAATAAATGACACCATATGGTATGTTTTCTAGGATATTTCTACGAAATCCCTTCCATTGGAGCCATCCGCATAAACACACAGGTCTGTATAACGCCAAAGCGCTTTAAATTTGATTTGTTTATTTTGATAGTTGCTCTTGTTTAGGAGTATGTGAAGGTCCAAGGATGACCTACATTGGATTGCTTTGTGTTGTTCACTGTTGCTTAGGAATATCTAGATGTTTTGAGCAGGCCGATGGTCCTTGCAGATGCTAAACAAGTGCAGTGGACCAACGTTTACCTGGATGCTCTGGTACAACCTTTTTTAACAAACATCATAGAAACCCTTTAAAGTGCTATATGCTTCATTGTCTTCTGTGTTCTCATCATGACCTCAGGAGTTGGGCCTAGTCATCACAGGCACACTACCTGTGTTCAACAAGACCAAATCCAGGGAGGGCGAATCTCAGAACCAGGTCAGTTTATTGTTTATCTTGATTTTCCGGTTGAAACACTCAAAAATTCTTTATTATTACTGCCTTTTATAATTTAGGGTAATAGTGAAATTAAATTATTAAAACTATTTGAGCTTCTACAGAGAAAAATGATGACCAAACAGGATATAATTGTATTAAATCTAGAAAATATCAGTTAAAGGGTTAGTTCACCCAAACATTACCTTTCTGTCATTAATTACTCATCCTCATGTCGTTCCACACCCATAAGACCTTCATTCATCTTTGGAACACAAATTAAGATATTTTTGATGTAATCTGAGAGGTTTTTTGATCCCCACATAGAAAGCAATGTAATTACCACATTCAAGGTCCAGAAAAGTAGTAAAGACATTGTTAAAATATTCCATGTTACTGCAGTGGTTCAACCTCAATTTTATGAAGCGACGAGAATACTTTTTGCGCGCAACAATTTCTACTCTCCCCTGTATTCTCCTATGCTGTTTATGTTGTAGACACAGTGAAGTGCTTCCGGTTTCTACGTCAGAACGCCGACTCATTATTGGTCGACGCTGTTCACATGAGCAGCACGACGCATGCATGTGCTGTTGATGCAGGATAGATAGGCCTATGTATTAAATACAGTACACTACCATTCAAGAGTTTAAGTTGCATTTATTTGATCAAAATACAGTAATATTTTGAAATATTATTACAATTTAAAATATATTTTTTTAAACATATTTTATAATGAAATTTATTCCTGTGATGGCAAAGCTAAGTTCCCTTTCAGTCGGTCACGTTCGACGTACGTCAGTAGTGACCGACGAATTGGGATATCGCTTAGAGAGCCCTATCATCTTCGTGTAAACTAAAACAAGCCAATGGAATTGGCGTGCGATATTTGCATAATGCGCACCGCCCCCGTCAGGTGTATATAAATAGGAAGCAGATGCAATCGCACTCTGTCTTTCGCTTCGGAGCCATTCACTGGTGTCCTATTTAGAAGACTCCTTTCTTCGTGTGTTTTTTTTACTAAAACACTGCCTCAGAAGAGGATCTGCAGCGAGCTTTGGTGCTGGTGAAGAGGGCACGTGCAGCGAGGTCGCGAGTGTCTGAGGAGCCGAGCTATAAGCTCTAAACTGCTGTTTTCACAGCAACACAAAAAAGAGTGTGTGTGAGGCAGCGATTTGGGCCGGTTCCTCGGTGTGTCAGGGAGTGGTGTACCTGACACATCGCGTCGCTCCCTGGGTGCTTCAGCACGAGTGAGTTGACTTCCCCTTCTAAAAGAGCTTTACAGACGAACCCTGACAGTATGTCATTTCGTCTGTGCGTTACTGGGTGCGGTCGTTCCCTGGTCCCTGCTGATGGGCACAATCGCTGCATCTCGTGTTTGGGCGTTCAGCACGCTGAAGCAGCGTTTGTGGATGGTTCATGTTCCCATTGCGGGAACATGACCATCGCGGTGCTGAGGTCGAGGCTCTCCTTCCTGAAGTCTCAGGAAGCGGGAGTCCCCTCTCCTATGCCGCGTACGACCGTTTTCCGGCCCCGGGAACCGGAATGACGGTACGGCGCTGTATAGGGAGGGCGACCTGAGGATAACGGTCAGGGCTCCCCCGTCGAGCGGAAACGCTCCGCGGGCCCCTGCCCCCTCATCAGCACCGCAACCCATCCTGCCGCCGTTGGTTTCCGCTGGGCCCTCTTCGGACTGTCCAGCCGTTACCTTTGGTGCGCCGGCGGAGGATCAGATGTCGATCGCTGCGTCGGAAGGCGAGTTTGAGTGTTCGGGGAGGAAGATCCGGACGCGCTGCCGCCCTCCGGGACGGCAGCGTTGCCCGAATCGGATCCCGAACTCTCGGCTGTGCTCTCCCGGGCCGCCTTGTGTGTCGGGCTCGAGTGGAACCCTCCACCCTGTCCCGGCCCATCGCGGCTGGATGATTGGTATTTGGGGGCGGGTCGCGCTGGTCAGCCCCAGCGTCCCGCCCCAATGCCTTTCTTCCCGGAGGTGCACGATGAGGTGACCAGGTCTTGGCAGACACCGTATAGTGTTCGTTCGAGGCCTGGCCCCCGTCCGCCTTCACCTCCCTGGACGGCGGGGCAGCCAGGGGGTACGCGAGGATCCCGCCAGTCGAGCGGTCTGTTGCGATGCAACTGTGTCCAACGGCCGCTGGCTGGCGTGGTGAGCCGCGTCTCCCGTCCCGGGCCTGTAAATTCTCAGCCGGTCTGACTGAGAAAGCTTACAGTTCCTGTGGGCAGGCTGCCTCTGCCCTGCATGCGATGGCGCTTTTGCAGGTCTACCAGGCAAAAGCGCTGTCGGAAATGCCCCAGGAAGGTCCTGACCAACAGCTGCTGGGGGAGCTGCGCGCTGCCACCGACCTCGCCCTCCGGGCGACGAAGGTGACAGCACGCGCTGTTGGTCATGCGATGTCTACCTTGGTAGTCCAGCAACGCCATCTCTGGCTGACCCTGGCGGACATGCGGGATGCCGACAAGCAGAGGTTCCTAAATTCCCCCGTGTCCCCGGTCGGCCTATTCGGCGACGCGGTGGAGAGCTTCGCCCATCAGTTCTCTGCTGCACAGAAGCAGGCTGAGGCTATCATCACGTCATGCCACGGCGGTCCGCTGCTGCCTCCACCCAGCCGCCCGTGGCTCAGCCTCAGCCCGCTCGTCGCCGAGGGCGCCCGCCTGCATCGTCCTCCGCCCCTGCTAAGACGGCAAAGCAGCAGCCTACACCAGCCAGACAGCAGGGTGCCGGTCGCGGGCGTGGTGCCCAGCCCGTCTCCGCTAAGCCCGGTGGTAAGCGTAAGAGCAAAACACGGCACTGAGACGGGCAACCTGGAGGGGAAGGATCTTGCTCTTCGGGAGAGTTTTCCACCATCTCTCCCACCCCCGGAGGAGGGCCGGGGGGAATTTGTGTTAGTCTGTCTACCGCCGCTGGCTCTCCGGAGTCCAGCGGTACCCACTTTTTCACAAAAAGAGCAGTTTCCTCAAACTCCAGGTCACAACAAGGGGTGTCTGTCAGTGTGCCAGGCTCCGCCTCGCCGCTGACAGCTCCCCCCCCATTCGCCAGCAGGTGGCAGTGTGATGGTGCAGACCGCGTCCCGTGCGCGGTCTCCCATGCACACTGCTGCCTCGCAGAGTCTGACCCCACTCCGGGCCGCCCCCAAGCCGTCCGGGTCGGGTCCCTCTCTGCCTTGCTGCCCCACCCCCGGTGCGTCTGTGGTGCCTTTGGTCCTGCTGGCCCAGTGTCTGGAAGCGTGGAGCACGCTCTCCAGCCTGTCCAGTTGGCTCATTCGTACTATCAGACTCGGCTATGCGATTCAGTTCGCCCGGCGTCCCCCGGTCTTCAGGGCTGTCCACTTCACTCCGGTGTCGTTGGACAGTGCTCCTGTTCTCCGGGTGGAGATTGCTGTCCTCCTGGCGAAGGGTACAATCAAGCCGGTCCCTCCAGCCGATATGAAGTCGGGGTTTTACAGCCCCTACTTCATTGTACCGTAAAAGGGCGGTGGGCTACGGCCAATCCTGGACCGTCCCCAGGATTGGTTTGCAGCAATAGACCTGAAGGACGCATACTTTCATGTCTCGATTCTGCCTCGACACAGACCCTTCCTAGGTCGGTCTGCGTTCGAGGGTCGGGCATGTCAGTACAAAGTCCTACCCGACATGGTTGTAGCTCCCAACCGGTTGGGTCTTCAGGTCAACTGGGACAAGAGCAAACTCGCCCCCGGGTAGAGGATCTCTTGTTTCGGTCTCGAGCTAGACTCGGTCGCACGGACTGCGCATCTCACCGAGGTGCGCGTTCAGTCGGTGTTGAACTGCCTGAGCTGGCTCAAGTGCAGGACAACGGCTCCACTGAAAGATTTTCAGGGGCTCCTGGGGCATATGGCATCTGCAGCCGCGGTAACGCCGCTCGGATTGCTTCATATGAGACCGCTTCAACACTGGCTCCGCGGCCGGGTCCCGAGATGGGCGTGGCAGTGCGGCACGCTCCGTGTCCCCGTGACACCGAGCTGCCGTCGCACCCTTGTCCGGTGGTTGGACCCTTCGTTCCTGTGGGCCGGAGTACCCCTCGAACGAGTGTCCAGGCATGCTGTGGTCTCCACAGATGTCTCTGCCACGGGATGGGGGGCCACGTACAACGGGCATGCAGTGACAGGTCTTTGGACGGGGCCTCAGCTGCATTGGCATACCAATTGCCTCGAGTTGCTAGCGGTTCGTCTTGCGCTGGCCCGCTTCAAGGAGCTGTTGTCAGGCAAGCACGTGCTAGTCCGCTCACTAAGCACTGCGGCCGTTGCGTACACCTACCGTCAAGGTGGTCTACGCTTCCGTCGCATGTTGCAACTCGCCCGCCATCTCTTGTTGTGGAGTCAGAAGGATCTGAGGTCCCTTCGGGCCACTCGTGTCTCAGGTGTGCTTTACCGTCCAGCCGACGAGCTGTCACGGCAGCATCTACTTGCGGGCGAGTGGCGGCTCCACCCCCAGGCGGTCCAGCTGATTTGGCAGCGTTTCGGCGAGGCCCAGGTAGTCCTGCTTGCCTCCCCGGAAACTGCCCTCCGCCAGTGGTTTTATTCCCTGAGCAGGTTCTGTTAGTGGCTCCGTACTGGCCCACTCGGACCTGATTCTCAGACCTCATTCTCCTCGTGACAGCACCTCCCTGGCCGATTCCTCTGAGGAAGGACCCCCTGACTCAGAGACGGGGCACCCTGTGGCACCCGCGTCCCGATCTGTGGAACCTCCACGTGTGGTCCCTGGACGGGATGCGGAGGTTCTGAGTGATCTCCCGCAATCGGTCGTAGACACCATCACTTCCGCTAGAGCTCCTTCCACTAGGAATCTCTACGCGCTGAAGTGGAACCTGTTCGTCGAATGGTGCGCCTCTCGCCGAGAGGACCCCCGATCATGTTCGGTCGGATCCGTGCTTTCCTTTCTGCAAGATGGGTTGGAGCGAAGGCTGTCTCCCTCCACCCTCAAGGTGTATGTTGCCGCCATTGCCGCACATCACCATGCAGTTGAGGGTAAGTCCCTGGGGAAACACGATCTGATCGTCAGATTCCTGAGGGGGGCCAGGAGACTGAATCCTCCTCGCCCTTCCTCCGTACCCTCTCGGGATTTGACCCTGGTTCTCACAGCTCTCCGGGGTCATCCCTTCGAACCTTTGCAATCAGTCGACCTGAAACTAATGTCTCTTAAGACGGTTCTTCTGGTTGCATTGGCTTCCCTGAAGAGGGTAGGGGATCTGCATGCATTTTCGGTCGACGAAACGTGCCTAGAATTCGGGCCCGGTGCTTCTCACGTCATCCTGAGACCCCGGCCTGGATACGTGCCCAAGGTTCCTACCACTCCCTTCAGAGATCAGGTAGTGAACCTGCAAGCGCTGCCCTCGGAGGAGGCAGACCCAGCCCTAGCTTTGCTCTGTCCCGTCCGCGCTCTGCACGTTTACGTGGACAGAACGCGAAGCTTTAGGACCTCAGATCAGCTCTTCATCTGTTACGGAGGCCAGCAGAAGGGAAAGGCTGTCTCCAAGCAGAGGATGGCCCACTGGATAGTGGATGCCATCGCCTTGGCGTACGAATCCCAGGGCGTGCCTTGCCCGCTCGGGTTGAGAGCCCACTCCACCAGAGGGGTGGCCTCTTCCTGGGCGCTGGCTCATGGCGCCTCGCTGACAGATATCTGTAGAGCTGCGGGCTGGGCAACACCTAACACGTTCGCTAGGTTTTATAGCCTACGTGTAGAGCCGGTATCCTCGCGTGTACTCGCATCCACTAGTCGGTAGACGTGTTGTACCCACTCTAAGTGTCGGCTTGCAATGCCATTCCCGCCACTGGCCGGATACGTGCATACTTTCACTCCAGTCGCGTTCCCCGCTTGGCGAACCCTGTCGAGTTCCTCCGCCTCCCCCTTCGGCTCGGACATTGCGGAGTGTCTGATGCCAGGCCTACATCCGTCGCTGATGCTGTCTGTTGGCTGGGGCCCATATGTCGCGACCCCTCTACGTGAGCGGTCCCATATGTGTATTTTCCACGGTTTAAAACTCCCTACGGGCCGAGTCCGTGTCTTTCCCTTAGCAGAGCCAGCTCTGCTGTCACCTGTCAGATGAGTCTCCCCCTAACCAGGTGGAGCCATCCCAGGGACTCCATATGCGTACTGCCCCCCGGGCCAGTCCATGTGTGTATTCCCATGTAAACTCCTCCCCCATTGGGTAGGTAGTGGTCTCCGCAGCGTCCCTCACGGGTTCGCTTCCCCAGTGTGTCTAGTTTACTTAGTGGGTAGTGGTTAGACAGCAGTAGACTCTCTCGGTGTAAGCTCGCCCCCTTCACCGCCAGCCGGTGCTATGGGCGGCTGAGATTGCGCTGGGCACTGGAAGGGGTTTCGTAACTGTGGCACTTTAGTTGGGATCCCAATTCGTCGGTCACTACTGACGTACGTCGAACGTGACCGACTGAAAGGGAACGTCTCGGTTACGTATGTAACCCTCGTTCCCTGAAGGAGGGAACGGAGACGTACGTCCCGTCGCCACAGTTTCTGTACCCTCGCTGTAGCGCGGACACCAGTTGTCTCCTCAGCGAAAAACAGAGTGCGATTGCATCTGCTTCCTATTTATATACACCTGACGGGGGCGGTGCGCATTATGCAAATATCGCACGCCAATTCCATTGGCTTGTTTTAGTTTACACGAAGATGATAGGGCTCTCTAAGCGATATCCCAATTCGTCGGTCACTACTGACGTACGTCTCCGTTCCCTCCTTCAGGGAACGAGGGTTACATACGTAACCGAGACGTTTTCACTATCGTTACTCCAGTTTTCAGTGTCCTTCAGTGTCCACTTGATCCTTCAGAAATCATTCTAATATGCTGATTTGGTAACGTTTCTACGGAAGAGGATTAGGGCCAAGCAATAATAAAAAAATAAAACCATCTCGAGATTAAAGTTGTTAAATTACGAGAAAAAAATCATTAAATTTCAAGAAAAAAGTTGAGATAAAATGTTGAGAATAAACTCGTTAAATTACGAGAAAAAAGAAAGTGTTAAATTTCGAGAAAAAAGTCGAGATAAAATTGTAACAAGGTCAGTAGATGTGGGAAGAAGGAGGCGGGAACCGGCGAGCATTCAACAAAACTTTAATCTCAAAATAAACAAACAACAAAACGTAAGTAATGCTGGCAGACCCTCGTGGACGTCTGCCGGCCACACAAACATAATAAAACATAAAATAAAGTCCAGGCCTGGTCCTCTCTCATCCTTCGCGGCGTTCCCTCACGGCTCTCGCCCGCCCTGCTCGTCACATACCCCCAACGCCCCTCGCAGGCCGGGGGGTACTCCCGCTACTGCGCTTACTCCCCCCCCGGGGCCCCTTCTCGGCGGCCGCAGCACCTGGGGGTAAGGACAGACGAGACGAGAGAAAGGAGACGGAAGCAAGGGGAGCGACAGGACGAGAGAGGGGAGAGAGGAAAAAGAAAGAGAGAAAAAAAAAATTCTTGTTCCGGTTCCCCGACACACTGCCGCTCGGTCCTCAGCCTGCCAAGAGGCTCTTCTTCGCGGTGCCATGCGGTGGCACTGGACGCTCGGTGGACGGCCCGATCCTCGTCCGCCTCCTGGCGGCCGGCGATGGCTCCTCCGACTGAGGGCAGCCGGCAGCGAGTCCCCCGTTCCCTGCTCCTCCCCTTTATGGCGGACGGCAACAGGCTCCGGCCCACGGCGAACGGCGGCGACTCCTCTGCTCCCTCTTGGACGGCAGCCACCCCACCTCGTCCCAGGGGCACGGCCTCGAGCTCTCCGTCCCACCTTTCACTAGGCTCCAGCACCAACCCCTCGGGCAGCCTCTCGCGGTCTTCAATCCCACGCTGCCCGAACTCCGCAGCACCGCGATCCCCCTCAGCAGCGAGGGCTCTCCGTCAGCATGTCCCTCCTTCCTCCCGGGTTTCGGCACCAATGTAACGAGGTCAGTAGATGTGGGAAGAAGGAGGCGGGAACCGGCGAACATTCAACAAAACTTTAATCTCAAAATAAACAAATACAAAACGAAAGTAATGCTGGCAGATCCTTACGGACGTCTGCCGGCCACACAAACATAATAAAACATAAAATAAAGTCCAGGCCTGGTCCTCTCTCGTCCTTCACTGTAGTCGCTCCTCCTTTTATGCCTCCGGAGCTCCTCCGTGAGAGACTCGAGGCCGGCACGCCTCGCAGGTTATCACTGGCGTCACCGCCCTGCTCGTCACAAAAATGTTGAGAATAAAGTCATTAAATTGCGAGAAAAAAGTTGTTAGATTACGAGAACAAATTAGTTAAATTATGAGAAAAAAAGGCGTTAAATTTCGAGAAAAAAATTTGAGATAAAATGTTGATAATAAAGTCATTAAATTACGAGAAAAAAAGTTGTTAAATTGTGAGAACAAATTTGTTCTCGAAATTTAACCCGTTTTTTCTCATAATTTAACAGTTTCCTCCTTCTTATATAAATCTCATTTGTTTAAAAGACCTCAGAGGAACAGGCGAATCTCAGCATAACACTGACTGTTACGCAACAGTCGGGGTGTACGCCCCCAATATTTGCATATGCCAGCCCATTTTCAAGCATTAGACAAGGGCAGCCAGTATTAACCTCTGGATGTGTAGAGCTGAATCATCAGACTAGGTAAGCAAGCAAGGACAACAGCGAAAAATGGCAGATGGAGCAATAATAACTCACATGATCATTGATATCATGATATTTTTTGTAAATTGTCTTTCTAAATGTTTCGTTAGCATGTTGCTAATGTACTGTTAAATGTGGTTAAAGTTACCATCATACTCCTGTATTCACGGAGACAAGACTGTCGTTATTTTCATTTTTTAAACACTTGCAGTCTGTATAATGCATAAACACATCTTCATTCTTTATAAATCTCTCCAATAGTGTGTAATGTTAGCTTTAGCCATGGAGAACTATCAAACTCATTCAGAATTAAATGTGAACATCCAAATAAATACTGTACTTACGCAATTAGACATGTTGCATGACGAACACTTTGTAAAGATCCATTTTGAGGGTTATATTAGCTGTGTGAACTTTTTTTTATGGTGTTTAAGGCAAACGCAAGCTCTTGGGGCGTGGAGCTCGAGATTTAAAGGGGCCGCACACCCTGAATCAGTGTATTTATAATGATAGGCAGTTAAAAAAATTAATAAAAAAAAAAATTCTGAGCTGAAACTTCACAGACAAATTCAGGGGACACTTAAGACTTATATTACATCTTTTGAAAACATGTTCTTTGGCACCTTCAAAATTACTAGTTAAAGGGTTAGTTCACCCAAAAATGAAAATAATGTCATTTATTACTCACCCTCATGCCTCATTCCACACATGTAAGACCTTCGGTAATCTTCGGAACACAAATTAAGATATTTTTGTTGAAATCCGATGGCTCTGTGAGGCCTGCATAGGGAGCAATGACATTTCCTCTCTCAAGATTCATAAAGGTACTAAAAACATATTTAAATCAGTTCATGTGAGTACAGTGGTTCAATATTAATATTATAAAGCAACAGAATATTTTTGGTGCACCAAAAAAAAAAGAAAAATAACGTCTTAAGGCTCCGATATACTTCAAACTATGTTATTTTTCGTTCTTCGTTTAGGGGTAAAACAAAGTTCGAAATGTGCGACCAGCGATATACTGTAATCGAACATCTGACGCCTCCCACACTGCTGAGAGCGACGGTTAGATGAATATGTAAATACGTGCTGTACACTTTCTTCTCAGTAACAAAATAAACATAACAAAAATGAAAAGAGCAAGCATTTTTTTTTTTTTTTTAGAAAGCATAAGAAATGCGTCTGATCATAACAACATTGGTGTGTTAGTACGAGCTCTGTAAATTAGCACTCCAGTCACGTTTATTTATATAGCACTTTATTCAATATATTGCTTAAAAGCAAGAAGCTTTACAGTATCAAACATGAAAAACGGTGTCAGTGCCTCATTTCATCAGAAGCACAACTTCATTTTGTACCATAAAGCAGCTATCCTGTGTGTTCATGTTTTCACCTGCGGAGATCTTACCTCAACGAATTCACACGCAAAATGAGTCAGAGAAGGGTTTCAAACAAGTGAAGGTGGAGCCTCAGCGCACACCACCTTTTACGTTATCGTCACAGACCAATTCAAGTATGAAGGTGTTTTACAGCTGGAACGAACTTTTCCTGAAAGTTCGCTTTGGCAAGCCGTTTCGAACTTCCAAAAAGAACACAAAAGGAATTTTTTTTTGGCCTGATTTTGTTCGAAATGACGTCACATCAGTTCGTTCTTCGATTTTTTTTTTTTTTTTTAAGTATATCAGGGCCTTTATATAGTGATGGCCGATTTCAAAACACTGCTTCAAACTTTCAAAACACAAGCTTCGGAGCGTTATGAATCAGCGTGTCGAATCAGCAGTTCAGAGCGTCAAAGTCCCGTGATTTCAACAGTTTGGTGATTTGACACATGATCCGAATGATGATTCGACACAGAAGAATCATAACACTCCGAAGCTTCCTGAAGCAGTGTTTTAAAATCGGCCATCACTAAATAAGTGGTGCACCAAAAATATTCTCGTCGCTTTATAATATTAATATTGAACCACTGTACTCACATGAACCGATTTAAATATGTTTTTAGTAAATTAATGGATCTTGAGAGAGGAAATGTCATTGCTGACTATGGAGGCCTCACTGAGCCATCGGATTTAATAAAAAATATCTTAATTTGTGTTCCGAAGATTAACAAAGGTCTTACAGGTGTGGAATGGCATGAGGGTGAGTAATAAATTACATTATTTTAATTTTGGGGTGTACTAACCCTTTAATTTTGTTTTGTGCTCATGATGAGAGTTTTGATGATTATGTTAGTTGTTTCAGTAATTTATTACTTTGAGCAAAATATAAAAATGGTCTTAAAAAAATATATTAAAAATTCTCTTAAGAGGTAAACCCTGCACCCCCATGTTTTCTCAGTGCCAAGGACTTCTATGTGCCATACACGTAGGTGTCTAAATGTAATAATAATAATAATTATTATTATTATAAAAAAAATAAGAAATAATTACTTTTTTTTTGGTAAATATTGGTATAACAAAATTACCTCCGGACCTCCACTGGGAAGGAAATATACAGACTGGACCTTTTGGAACTTTCATTGAATACCCCTGGTATATATGAATGTACCTCAAAATGTATTTGTAAAATTAATTTTATATATGTAAAAAAGGTTTACATCCCGTCTACATTATCAGCGGCCCATATAGAAAATTAAAAGATTATGTTTGATATGTTGTTTTTTGATATGGTTACATAAAAAAAAAAATAATAATAAAAATAAATACGTATAAATATCTTTTTATATGCACACGTCTCTAACTGCACAAACAAGGACGTTTCAAACTGTGCCCGGAAAGTCAGAAGCGGGAATATAACATTTGAATGAACACAGAACAGAACACCAGATGTGTCATTAACAGACCCAATACTCTATTAATAGGCCAATGCTTGGAACAAACTTCTATTTTTGTCACTTTTAATGGGGATAAAGCTACTACTGACGCAAACGTGTAAACCACACTATCTCTTGAATGTTTTAACCATGCGGACAGTAACCTTCTTAGGAACACTATGATAGTAACAGATATGGAAAATAAATATCATACAGTATCTTATCCTAAACTTTCCCAGTTGGAGGTCAAAGGATCCGTACGTTGTTTGTCTGCTAAACTGCTTGACCCTTCGAAAGTTGCCGTTACTTTCCGCTCACTGACTGCGTCACTGGGTTCTTTGATAAGTTTAATATCCATTTGCAGTATGGATGACGAGAAGTAATTTACAACTTTGCAATGTTTCATACCAAGTTGCAAAAGTTTACACGTTGTGAAATCTCGTGCAATGTTTAATGCTTTCCAGGTGAAGTTTTGCCTCATATTTGGGTTACACTTTACTTTGATAGTCCATTTTAGATATTCTACTAAATATAAGTAACTTTGCAACGACATGCCAACTAACTCTCATTCATTTGCAACTACATATCAACTAACTCTCTTTAGAATATTAGTAGACTGCTAGGTTAGGCTTAGTAAAATAAGTTAACGTACTTGCAAAGTTACTTAATGTCTGTTGCGAGCCATCAAAATAAAGTGTTTGCTGATATTAAGCAGATGGTCTTCTAATAATCTAACGAGAGTTAGTTGACATGTAGTTGCAGTTTTACTTATAGTTAGTAGAATGTCTAAAGTGGACCATTGAAATAAAATGTTACTCATATTGGTTGTAAATGTCACTCCATTGCATGTCAGAATGGAAACTTAGTGTTTTTGATCTCTCTTTTAGCATCAGAACCAGCTGATTTTAGGAGTGATGGGGGTGGATGTGTCTCTCGACGATATCAAAAGATTGACACCCCGCTTCACAGTGAGTACCACAAACACAAGCAATTTCAACTCAAATACATTCATCTGGTTGTTGATCCAGTGTTCAAAATAAATTAAAGTGACAAGGACCTATTTAAGGGATTCCTTTAAAAAAAAAAAAAAAAAAAAATCCCCCTTGTCATTTCAAACCCAAATCCTCCTTTCTTCTGTGGAACACAAAATAAGATGTTTCAATGAATGTTCACACTGCTCTTTTTACATTTGGCTGATGGCAAGCACAAAAAAAGTATCATAAAAAGTGATACATTTCAGTCTGTTCCTTTATACAAAGCTAATTATTCACATAAAATCTACTTTGCATTCATGAAATTAATACTTTTATTCAGAAAGGATGCATTACGTTGGTCAAAAGTGTCAGTAAAGACATTTATAATGATATATAATAAAAAAAAAAAATGCTGTTCGTTTGAACTTCTATTCATCAAAGAATCATGGAAAAAATGTGTAACTGTTTCCAATAACAAGAAATGTTACTTGAGTACCAAATCAGAATATTAGAATGATTTCTTAAGGATCATGTGACACTGAAGCTTTGCCATCACAGAAACAAAATACATTTTAAAATATATTCAAATAAAAAAGGCTCATTTTAAAATGTAATAATATGTTTACAATATTATTGTTTTTACAGTCTTTTTGATCAATATACATAATAGACTTCTTTGAAAAGTATTTAAAAATCTTACCAACAGCAAACTTTCAATGGTATTAGAATAAAATATGAAGTGTCAGACGTGTCGCAACAGTTTGATGTCAAAGACTAGACGGGCGAGAATTATATGGCTTCAAAAGACTTATTATATAGCGCCTAAATTAAACACATTAATTTTATGCTGCATTTATGGCACTTTCTTCTCAGGTTTGGTGCTTGACAGCCCTATTCACTTTCATTGCATGGGGGAAAAAAAAAAAGTTTGAAATCTGGTTTAGGAATGGGGTGAGGGCGCGCAATTGGCGACGAGTTTTAATTTAGGGTGAACTATTCTTTGAACACTACATAATTCAATTTATAAGGGAACAAAGTGAAACTCACGTGTTAGATGTTTTCTTTGCAGACTCTTTGAGACGCTGTAATAAGAATAACACGGCATGCATAAGATAAATGCGCTATTGTTCTGCGGTCTGCCGTCTTGCGGTTTCGCCTCCTTACAGTAAGATCGCTCTTAAGAGGACGTAAGCCCTTGTACATTACATCTGTTTGTACTTACATTTGATTTGTAAATGGTTGTGATTTTCTGTTAAGCTCAGAGGAATGTTTCCAGATGAACCGACACATTTGATTAACGCTAAGTGCTCGGGGGTGATTGACAGCTCGGGTCTGCGTTCTCGGGGGATATTAGACAGTACCCCGCTAGTGAGGGATTAACCACCGCATCTCTGAGGAACCAGGTCCATTTGGTCTAAGCAGGGATTTGGGTTTGATGGTGGTCTTCTTATTCAGTGTGTCCTCACTGTTCTCCTTTTTCCATTTTGTTTATTTCAGATTGGTCCTAATGGATATTATTTCGCAATTGACCCAAACGGTTACGTGCTGCTCCATCCAAACCTGCAACCAAAGGTACCAAAGCATTTTCTCCACCCAAATACCTCAAATACGACATCACATCACATTAATGACAGAGGAAGAGGTTTTAAGGCTGCTTGTGGTAGAGAAACATGGCACACTTGTCTCATATTAAAACGTTTCTTTCTTGTTTGAGATCTATTTGACATTGGTGTTATTTAACATCTGTAGTTCTTGTATCTCTCTCCGTCTCTCTTTATCTCTACCCCCCCCCCCCTTTTTTTTTTGACTATGTATATGTGCTGCATATTTATGTTCATTATCACCTGTCAAACCATGTGCTCATGTGCACATTTATATCAAGAATGTAACCAAATGTTGAATGGTGAAGATTATCGGGGTACCAAATTTAAGTTAGCCCTAACTGAATATTACTATTCTGAATATTGTCCTTCCTAATATAGATGCTATATTAGATATGACATGGCTGTTAAATGAAATATATCGTCTACTGGCGACCTAACGTGTATTTTTTGGAGAAATAATGCTGTATACGTTACCTTTCAAAAGTTTGGGGTCAGTAGTTTTGTTTGTTGTTTTTTTAAGAAATTAATACTTTTATTTAGCAACAGTGAATTAAATTGATCAGAAGTGACCGTAAATACATTTACATTCTTACTAAAAATATTCAAATAAATGCGGTTGAACTTTCTATTTCTCAAAGATTCCTGGGGAAAAAAAGTTCACGGTTTCCACAAAAATAACGAGCAGCATACTAGGATTGTGTGACACCAAAGACTTGAGTAATGATGCTGGAAACTGAGCTTTGCAATCACAGGAATAAATTATATTTCAAAATATATTTGAATAGAAAACAGTTTTTGTAAATTGTAATGATTTCACAAAATAAATACAAAGGTCTGTCATGGAACTCTAGATGGCACAGGCTTAACTCAGTCTGCTTGCAATCACATCATTCTCTGTAGGGCAAAGCTGATTGGTTCCTGCTGTATCAGCAGCCAATGAACTTGCAAAGTCTCAGTCAGCATTTGCAGAAACCCTCCACCTTCCCCAGCTCCACCTGTATAGATCTGCAATGGGAAATTTGTGTATGATATATTGTACAGCAGCAGCATTTCTTACTTGCTCACAGCAGTGTGTCTTGTATGTATTGACAGTAGCAAGTCCCGTACTTGCTCTGCAGCAGCAGAAGTGTATCAGATCTATTCCGCAAAGACCAAACATATTTACATTTTCATATCCATTACTATGTGAAACACTCAGAGAGTTGTCATGACAGAACTGTACTGGTGATTATAAAGCCCGGAACACACCAAGCCGACGGTCAGCCGTTGGGCAGTTTTTGTTCGTCGGCCGACTAAGTTTTCTCAGTGTGTTCCGCACAGTCAGCTGAAGTTGGTCCTCGTCTGCTTTTTTCGGCCGATTTGACATGTTGAATCAGCGTCGGAGCCATCTGATCATTCTGATTGGCTGTTCAGCTACTGCCACCTGCTGGTACGGAAAGGCATTTCTTCTTACGTAGGCGCAGAGCGGACGTGCTACTTGGCCGACGGGTATCGAGCGTCGGTTTGGTGTGTCAGGGCAACTTTGGACCTAGACGCTGCCAACGCGAGCCAACCCCACAGTCTGCTTTCTTCGCCACCAGTTCAACAGCATCGGCTTGGTGTGTTCTGGCCATTAGAGACTAAAGTCTTACCAACCCCAAACTTTTGAACTCTAGTGTAATCTAGAGCTGTGCAAATTTAATCAAATTTAATTTTAAAGTCATTGTATCAGTATTTTTATTTTATTTATCTCCCACAGTTCAATTAATGAAGAAGCAGGATGTTATAGAAGACTATTTCCGCCACATGAGAAAAAAAAAAAAAAAAATTGGTAAATCAGAATTATGATATATTAAGGTAATAATTGTCATACAAAACCATGAGATCAAAAGTCTTAATTATAATATTAAGAATAATAATGATAAAAATCCATTATGACAAAATGTGTCATTTTATCACATTTTTATAATACAGACCCCACATAATTATAATTTATTAAAGCCTTTTTTTTTTTTTTTTTTTTTTGATGGAAATGGGTTTCCATATAGGTCCTTTGTAGGTACGGTTTAAATTTTCTTATATCATGATGCATCGAATTATGCATTGTATTGAATCATGACACATTGCAATACCCAGGCCTAATATTATCCCCTCTGTTTTTCTTCCATTCATACTTTTTTATAGTTAAAACCACATTACATTTGTCTATCTCATGAAACAAACAGAAAGATCAAGCATATGCGAGTGATTCAGCTCATATCATTATTGACAAGTGTATCTGACCTCATATGTAAAGCTGTAGATTTAGAATGTATGAACATGCATTTGTGGTGTGTAAACAGCCTCTCATATAGCTTTTCCTTTTGGATCGGAGCATACAGCCCCTCTGCTGGGTGAGCTTTGCACATAACCTTTGCAAATCGCCCAAAGTAATGCGCGTGCTTCTGGCAGCGGACCTGCATATATGTTTCTCAATGCAACTCGACTACACTTTTTGCATATCAGTCTATTTGCAGGTCCCTTTGATTCTGGTATCCCACCACACACATGGGCCAGTCTGTATTTCATCTTTTAAATAAAGAATGTAAAGGAGAAAAGAGATCATGTGTGTGTGTTCAGGGTCATAGTTTATCCACAGTCTGGATGGTAAAAGCACCGTCCATCACCTAGTCTCAGACAACCCAAGCCCACCATGATAATCTCGCAAGTTAAGGAGGTAAAATGCATTAAATATATTACGTCTGGATGGGTGTAGATTACAAATCGTTTAGACGTTCTCTGATTTAAGCTCAATATGTAATCGCAAAGAGTTATACATGTGCAGGGCTCAACAATAAGGATGACTCGGGACCAGTGTGAGATCTTACGTTCATCGTAAACATTTGGTTTAGTTTGATGTATTTATGTTATGTAATTATGCTAATTGAAGTATGTAACCAAGGTAACGTTATCTAGCCTGCTATTTTGTTGAAATTTGTTGTGTATTTGACTCGTGATAGTAATGGAAGTGTCAAACAAATCAGTAATGTTTTGCACTGTATACCATTGCTTTCTTAAAAAAAAAAAAAAAAAATGAATTTGAATTCATAGTTATATATAACTACAAATTCAAATTCATTTTTTTTTTAATTTTTATTTTTTTTTTCATTTTTATTATAATTATGTCAGATAAAACAGCAAAACATGGTCAGGTGAAAGTGTCTGAATAATTTTCGGTTACAATTTTTTTTAATAGATTTTACTGGTAGTCCACTGAATGAAGAATTTTTTGGGTTAAATATGTCACTATATATATATATATATATATATATATATATATATATATATATATATATATATATATATATATATATATATATATATATATATATATATATTCTAAAAAAAACAGTGTGTTAATTCGTAGTTATATAGAGTTTATATATATAAAATAATAAAAACCAAATTTTAAAGGTTTTTAATTACCAATAACAAAAAATTAAAAATAATAATAATAATAATAATAATAAAAATAATACATTTTTATATATATAATATATATATTTTTGGGCATTTTTTTTTTATTTATTGGTAATTAAAAACCTTAAAGAATTGTTTTTATTATTATTATTATTATTTTATTAATTTTAATTAGTACATAAAAGAAAATTATACCTCAAAAAGTATACACTACCGTTCAAAAGTTTGGGGTCCGTACAATTTTATTGTTTTATTTATTTTGTTTTATTATTTTTTTAAAGACAGTAATACTTTTTTCAGGAGTGATACATTGAATTGATCAAAAGCGACATTATTACAAAATGCTCTTCATTTGAATTTTCTATTCATAAAAAAAAATAAATAAATCTACCATAGTTTCCACAAAATTATTAACTGTTTTCAACATTGATAATAAGAAGAAATGTTTCTTGAGCAGCAAATCAGCATATTAGAATTTCTGAAGGATCATGTGACACTGAAGACAGGAGTTATGATGCTGAAAATTCATCTTTGACATGACAGGAATAAATAACATTTTAAAATATATTAAAATAAAAAAGATAAAAAAATTCAAATAATATTTCACAATATTACATATAAAATTGAAAAATCTTACAGACCCCAAACTATTAAACACAGTAGTGTATATACTTTTTTTCTGATGCATGTAATAGATTTTATAGTATAGATTTCAGCTCTCTATGCCTGAGGACGCCTGTTATGTGAGTGGAGCAAGTGCTGAAACGTGTGTTATTGCTGAAATATTGGGTCAGAGACATACAATGTTTGCTGTTAAATATACATAAAAATAACAAAGCTCCAGGTCTTATATATGGAGAGTATTAACTTCAGTCCACAAGCCATTTAAATCAAACATACAGAACACATTTCCATCCTTGGCGTCAGTAAGAACGAATGTTATGACATATTTCCATCTTGCCTCAAAGTTCCATCCTCCAGCATTTGGATTAAAAGAAACAACATAGACTCAGAGGTTCCTTCCCCTCCCTGACACTTCGTTTGGGGAAGTCTTTGAACACACTTAACCGAAATAAACTGGTAACATACTTCACAAACAATGCTCTTTTTAATGAGCTCATCTATGTTGTTAAAGGCAATAAAAAAAAATGCAACTGCCATTACAATCATAAACACCAGTGTTATTGCTCCCAGCGGACTCCATGTGCAGAACGGTTGGTTTTACTTTAGTTTAGCGAGCCGACTCTGATCACATCTGAAGGTTTGATCTCTCAAGGACAGATGTTGAGATGCGATCTGGTACGGCCGCAGATCAAGCAGGCTGATTGAGAAAGACACACAGGCATGGATTGAATCTCTGAACCGTGGATGCCGTACTTAACCCAGAGCAGCGCTGATATGCAAACACAAGCCCCTAAACCATGGGGTGCCAGATCTACTGGAAACAGTTCAAAGTGTTCCACCAGTATCCAGCAGTGCAAAACACATGACTGAATTTGTCGGCTAAAGTTAAGAGAAAGCAACCACTTCGAACGAACTTTGGAGACTCTTTCAGGGAGACTTTGAACACTGCAGGAAGGGCTAATTTGATTTTGACAGTACAGAAATTGAACAAACCCTCATAGTATGTCAGCCATATGTTGTCTGCTCACCAGAGAGCCAAATAATTGTGTTCAAACAGTAGGAAGGCCTACACGATGGGAATCGATTTATAGCATGCACTTTTATTTCTTTCAAACGTTCTCATCTATGATGGATTACCGTGTTTTACAATAACAGCACTGTTAACAAGTGTGGTCTCTTTCAATGTTTTAGTCAGTTTTTGGCACCCATAAATAACTCTCTTTCTGTTTCCACTGAAATCCTCTCCATATTTCTCATTAGAACAGGATTCAGAGGCGTCGCCGCAGGCTAAGTAAAAAGCTTGCTGTAACGTTCCCTGAGGTGAGACCATGAAAACTGTGGTAGATCCAGTCCGTCCTGTCATAGAAATAGAGTGAAATAGTGCTAAATAGCTTGTTTAACTCTTATAGTTGTAGTATATCTAGTATTTCTACCTGTGATTTTAGAGGCCTTGTAGGGTAATTATTACTCAAAATCATTACTGAGCTCATTTGTAGTTCCAGAGCCCCAAAATCTCTGTGTTTGTGATGATATAGTTACATTACGCTACATAAAGCCACATTGTACTCAGCACATACAGTACTGTGCAAAAGTCTTAGGCACGTCAGTATTTTCAGCCCCCAAAAAAGCTTTTAAGCCAGTTATTTATATCTTTTGCTGTAGTCTGTCAGTAGGAAATATCAATTCACATTTCCAAACATTCATTTTGCCATTCATTTTAATAATCCAGTGAGATTTTTGAATACTCAAGGAGTCTGGCAACAGCCGGTGCTTTTAGGTCGGTTTCGTCAAGCGTCTCTGAGACACGGCCACAGTTCCTCTGGATTTACTTTGTCTCAGTTTCATTTGTTTCTTCATGTAATCACAGACAGATTCAATGATGGTGAAATCAGATCGGCTGTTGTCAGACTCCTTGTGTATTCAAAAATCTCTCTGGATTATTACAATTAAAGGCTGAATGAATGTTTGGAAATGTGAACTGATATTTCCTACTGACACACTACAGCAAAAGATATAACTGGCTTAAAACCTTTTTTGGGGGGTGAAAATACTATGGGCCCTATAATAAACCCGGCACAATGCGACGCAAGGCACAGCGCAAGTGTGTTTGCTAGTTTGTGTCCGGTGCCGTTCGCGTTTTCCCGTTCAGCGCCACGTCCTTAGTAAATGCATCTGTGCCAGTTAGTGCGCCCATGGGCGTGCTGGTCTAAAAAAGAGGTGTGTTCAGGCGCATTGCCGGCGCATTGCTATTTTAAGGAGCTGAAGATAGACTGCGCCATAGACCAACTCAAACCTGGTCTAAAGTCTAAAGTCAATGGCGCAATATTTTTTTGTTAGAGCACGTTGGTAGAAACTGCGCCTCTAGGCGTGTCCACAGTGCGAGTTGATTTTGCTTATTACAAACAGGGATGCGCATCACACAAACATGCCAAATATTAAAAACAAAAGGATTACAGTGTAAAAGAATATTATTGTGTAGGCTACATAAATATAAAAATGTAATGATGAATAGTCATTGCGTGTATTAGAATTAGGCTACCTATTTTCAATTCAGCCTATTACTGCTTATAATGATGAACGAAATTGGCTAATTAATTGAACAATCGTGCCAATACACACACATATATATTAACTGACTCATCGCAAACAAATTCCGCCACGTAAATAGCAATCCGCCATGGTGCGAGCACTCTTAAAGGGAATGGAAGATGACACTCTGATTGGTTTATTGAACGTTACGCCCATTACTCATTAAGAGAATAGGGACAACCTATTTCAAAAATGCGCCCCGTCGTTAAAATAGCAAAAGTGGATTTGAACATGCCCTGAGTGCACCTGCGCCGTGCGCTTTACACTTTGCGTTTAGATCGTTAAAATAGGGCCCTAAGACTTTTGCACAGTACTGTATGATTGAATGCAATTTACTTTCAGAAATAATTTGATTTCTTTCAAAAGTTTGGGGTACGATTTTTTTTATCATGTTTTTGTGATAAGGCTGCATTTTTTGATCAAGTAAAAACAGTAATATTGTTAAATATTATTAGATCTTTAAAATATGGTTTTTGTTTGTTTTTTAAATATATTTGCAGCAGCCATTACTCGCATAATTCTTCAGAAATCATTTGTGACGAGCAGGGCCGGTGACGTGAGAGATAATGAGCTCCACCTGCGAGGCGCACCAGCCTTGAGTCTCTCACGGAGGAGCTCCGGAAGCATAAAAGGAGGAGCGACCACAGTGAAGGACGAGAGAGGACCAGGCCTGAATATTATGTCCGTGAGGGTCTGCCGGAATTACTTTCGTTTTGTATTTGTTTATTTTGAATTAAAGTTATGTTTAACCTTCTTCCTTATCTACGAACTTTGTTACATTGGCTCGCGGACGTCTGCCGGCCACACAAACATAATAAAACATAAAATAATATCCAGGCCTGGTCCTCTCTCATCCTTCACTGTCGTCGCTCCTCCTTTTATGCTTCTGGAGCTCCTCCGTGAGAGACTCAAGGCCGGTGCGCCTCACAGGTGGAGCTCATTATCTCTCGCGTCACCGGCCTCGCACCGTTCCCTCCCGGCTCTCGCCCGCCCTGCTCGCCACATCATTCTAAAATGCTGATTTGGTGCTCAAGAAACATTTCTTATTTTATTGATGTTGAAAACAGCTGTGCTACTTAATATTTTTGCAGACATTGTGATGAATTTTCCAAAAAATAAAAGTATAGAATTTATTTGAAATAGATTTTTAAGATTTTTAATAGATTTTTAAATAGATGTCTTTACTGTCACTTATGATTATTACTTATGATTAATATTTTAGGGCTGTCGATTTAACATGTTAACTTTATTGATCATGGGGAAAAAATAATTTTATTACATTTCATAAAGTTGATTGGTGACAAACATGAGGCAGGGCAACATCTCGCTGTGTGATGTAACCTTTAGCCTATAAATTCAAGATAAAAGAGCAAAAAAATTGTTGTTTCATATTTATAGTGTGATATAGTTAAGCATTATCACACGAGTAATGAGCGCAATATCACACAAGTGCTGTTTTTATCCCTAATAGCACAAGTGCAATTATGATATTGATTTTGTACGACAATTCAATACAAAGTTAATATATTGTCATATTTTAGATACAATACTGATTGCTTTGGTTCAATTTTGCCAATGAAAATATTACCTAAAGCCATAGTAGAACAATTGTGCATCTCCAAGCAACACACAGCAGTGTTTCTTTTCTGAATGAATCCGCGTTTTGAGCGAATCAATAGGATGAACCAAAGATTCAATGGCCAATTCATAAAAAGAGCCATTTACTTAATTCCTGAATGAATCAGCCATTTGAACAAATCGAATAAATGAATGACTTAATGACATTTATCATTTCATTAAAAAAATTATTTCATATTTCTATATTAATAAAAAAAACTCATTAAAAGTATAGTTTGCCTAAGAATGAAAATTCTGTCATCATTTACTCACCCTCATGGCTGTTGAAGCCTAAACATTTCTGTTATTAATATATACAGAATATTAATAATTTTCTGTGTTGAATCAAATAAAATATATATTTTTTTCTAAGGCTACTTTTTGTAATGTCTATTAAAGTATTTTCTTATTTAACACATTAATGACTTTAAATTATATTTTGGGGGTAGTTTCTTAGCCAAATTTGATGTGTGATTAATTTGTGAATAATTTGATTAATCGCCACATCGTGTAATTAATCAGATTAAAAATTGTAATCGCTTGACAGCCTCATATACTATATACACACGTGTATATATACTGCATTACCGGCATTCAAAACACAGCATATGCTTATGATCAGTCATGCTGGTGTTTTCAGCAGGGATCTGACTTCAGTAAGTGTGTGTAATGGTTATCAGGAGTGCTAGCATGCCATCTGATGTTTGTTTGTGTCTACAGAGTGAGAGTTCTCTGAGATATTTCCTGTCTGGCGGATCAGAAAGATAATGGTTTTTATTTGTTCCAACCATTACCAGATATACTGGAGAGTTCAGCCTACCGTAGCACGTTGAGCACTTGCATCCAATGCATATCTCAAGCAGTTGGTATTCATGTCATGTGCTTGTAATCTTAAAGGATTCAGTAATGATTTCTTCATACGGCAGGTCTGTGTTCTCACTTGACCTCCATTTGTAATGCGAACAACAAAAAGATGATTTACTGTCCAAGTGAAAGCACACTAGTGAAAAATGAGAAGGAGAAAAGGGAAAGGAAAAACATTTGCTGAAACGGTACATTGCCTGTCCCACAGTGGCGTTATGGGGAAATGAACTGCCTGACATGTTTTGTCAAATTCTGCTGCTTTTTTTGGCCTCTAATTGGCATAAAGTTGCCTTTTTCTTCTTTTTAACTTTTCCTTTCCAATATTATTTACTAATAATAATAAAACATATATATATATATATATATATATATATTAGTATCACATACATTTATTTCAGTAGATCTGATTTTTTTTTAAAAATCTATCATACATTTGTTTTGTGTGATATGTTCTGTAAAACTGGCATTGCCTGTGTATTTCAGGTTGGGGGTGGGGGAGGACTGGGTGGGACACACAGGAACTTGAATAAATCTTTCTTTCCTGTTTATAAAAAATACTGCTGCCTGGTCAAGTAAGGCATAAAAATCCAGATAGTTTTAGGGGATATTATTTAAGCATTTCAATTTTAAGTTATCTCAGCAAGAAACGAGCATAATTAACAAAATGGATGTCTTTTTTAATTGTTGCCACTATATTCTCAGTGCTTCAGATTAGTAGTTTTGTGTATGAGATTGTTTTTAATAAGGCCTTTTTCTGCCATGGGTTCTATATCGCTCTCTTGAACACTGTAATTAGTGTGATAATAGGGTTAGTCACCGTGACTCTCATTGCTGTGCTATTATTATCAAGTACAACATAAACAGCAACGCCCACATCAGCAGTGACATGACATATTTATGATCCAACATTGGTGCAGTTCAAGCGCAGAATATCTTAGCACATGGCAGAAAAATAGTTTACATATTTTCACAGTCTACATAAGAAGTGCCAGACATACTTTTCATATGTCTCTCTCACGCTCTGCTAGATTGAGGCATGAAGCCGACACATGTCAGTCATATCTGGACGATATGTGGGTTCCCCCAGGAGGGGTGGTAGCGGAGCAGAGGGCGACCCCGACACTTTGAAATCCTTCCTCAGTGTTGTCTGTCTCTCATTATGCCCCTGCTTTCATATTCAGCCCTTTTCCTTTGATTTCCTTTTCCTTTCTTTCTCATTTATATGTTTCTTTCTTTCTTTCTGATCTGATTGTTTTGTCTTTTGTCTCTGTTTTTGATTCTCACATATTTGTTGTTCATCTGTCTCCTCATCCTCATCTCTGCTCGCGTTCACGCTTGCTCTGATCTCCGCATTTTACATGTAAGAGTCCGACTGCCTCATTTCACCTTATAATGCTTCTTACATCATAGATTTGATGTAGGTGCCAGTGTTGTTAATGTGTACAAGAGCAATGTGACATGCAATACAGATGATGAAATCATTCGTTTCCAAGAGCAAACATTGTTTCTTGGACTTTACAGAAACAGAATGTATTACTTCATAAACTGGAGTGAGCCACAGTTCTGTTAAGCAACCCAGATTTTAATATCTACATGGTTCTGGCTCAAAAACATGAATCATAATTTAACAACCAAAATGTAATGAAATAGGCATTCATTCAAAAAAATTATATGTACTTTGTATTATATAATATAATACATGTGCATTTAATCCAGTTAAGTCTGAATCATGGAAAAAAAAGATTTTCTGTTTCATGTTTCCATGCAACTATTTATTTTTTTATTTTTTTTCAGAGGTATTCAATTGTTAGAGAACAGAAATATTCAGTTTTTTGTGTTTAGAAACACAATCCTCCACCCACATTCTCTACATTTCTGTCGTTCAAAAAATGTGAATGTTTATGAAAGGGAGACACAAAGGTGATTAAATGTAAATAAAATACAGATTTTTTTTCCATGAGAGTATTGAGTTTAATTTATGTTCTTCCTTCTCTGTGTAGAAGAACGTATTAATCAGATTTATGCCTCCACAAATGATCTTTTTAAACATTGTATATTTCTATAGTTCAACAGAAACTTTCTCTGTGATGTATTGTAGACCTGGAGTAAATTAACACTCAACCCAAAGCTGAAAGTAAACTATAGAGAGAGAAATGTTAACAGCATTTGGTTCTCCTCTTTAGAACCCCAAATTCCAGGAACCTGTTACACTGGATTTTCTGGATGCAGAGCTGGAAAATGACATTAAAGTCCAGGTATGGCACAACACACACATACAAACACACAATGGCAGATTTCACCATTATTGTTTTATCGCTATATTGATGAAGCACCTGAGAGGTTTTGATTTAAAAGATTAGTTCACTTTAAAATGAAAATGACTCACCCTCAAGCCATCCTAGGTGTATATGACTTTCTTCTTTCAGACGAATACAATCAGAGTTATATTAATAATTACCCTGATGCTCCTAAACTTTATAATGGCAGTGCATGGAAACCACTTGTTTAAACTCAAAAAAGTGCAACCATCCATCATAAACATACTCCACATGGCTCTGGGGGGTAAATAAAGGCCTTCTGAATCGAAGCGATGCGTTTGTGTAAGAAAAATATCCATATTTAAAGGTGCAATATGTAAGAATTTTGCGGTAAAATATCCAAAAACCACTAGGCCAATGTTATATATTTTGTTCACTTGAGTAATTACAATATCCCAGATGTTTGCAACCATTTTTAAATCGTGAGAAAATTGCAATTTTAACCAAGGCTCCGGGACATGTGAGGAGTCACTTGTCAGTTGCGTCATACCCTTAAGCCGAGTTCAGACTGCACGATTTTAGCCCCGATTTTGGCTCGCCGACAGGTTTTGAGAAATCATCAACAAAAGGCCGAAATCACAGGCAATCACAGGGCTCCGTTTGAGCAGATGTTTTATGCCATCATCACTGTCCTCGTCAGAGCTCATTTGCCAGTAAATTTAGCAAATAATAGGCTAGTTTTATGTTTGAGGTCACGAATAGGGTCACGAAGCCCATTCGTGATCTCAAATGTATTCTCAAAACTATATAATTTTCAACATCTTCAAAATCAATATTTTGATCGTTAACAGCTTCACCAGATTCTTCCAGTAACAGTTACAGTCATATTTGATTGCATTTAGTACTTGTTCTGCAGTAAACTGCTGAGCCATTTCATGTTTTTCTTATTATTTCATTTTCTGTCTGAATGAGTCGTCACTTCTGCATTATGCATCAGACATTGCCACCTTGTGGAATAAAGGTGAATTGCACTTATTCCGTCATCTAAGATTCAATTATTGTTAAAAAAATATATGTACACTCATACACACCTCGGGTCGTTTGCGACCCTATACAATTTTTACAAAAAATTAATACAAAAATAGGCATTCTTTTATAATTTTAGGATTTTTTTCTTGTTATATTCTTTATAATGAATTGATTGAGGAATACCAAGAAGGTTGATGTCTAACTTTAAAAAAATGAACGAGAAGGAGGGTAATGAATGACGTCCCGGGTCACTAAAGACCCGAGGTATGCATTTAAGGGTTAACAAGTTATAAAGTAAAATATCTAGCTTCCAGACCACCCTCCGTATTCAACTTACGAATAAAGTGTAATGCCTCTCGCAGGTTAAAACACTTTTGCTACGTCCTACGCCTTCCGTATTCAACTTATGAAACAAGTTTTTTTTTCATAAGTTTAATACGGAAGGCGTGAACTAATAAAGAGAACTGATCCTTCAATGCACAAACTCTTACAGTATGGTGTTTACAAATGTGCTGATTTGTAAGTTAGAATAGAATAGAATAGAATAGAATAGAATAGAATAGAATAGAATAGAATATTACATGTATGAGTTTCTTGAAGAACTGTTTAAACCATTTCACTTACAAAACGTGTTGAAAACCCCTTTTGCTCATGGGATGCATATTTAGCATAGATAGTAGGGATTTATGTGAGTAGCTGACATTAAGCCTGACCACACAAGTCAAAGACCATTTTTTTACACAAAATGAAATGTATTTGCAGATGAAAATGTACATTAGGATTCAGTGAGCTCAAGGAGATATGGCTCTTGTAATTCCTTTACAAAAACATGCCAATATTTTTGACTTTATCAGTTTTTGGACACTACTATGATAGTAAATTGGCAATGGGAGACACCTCTGTGATTCCTATACCATGGTATTCCTTTAAATGTACCATGTAAATACCGGAGTATATGTATATGGAGTTGTCATATTAACACAGATCTTCTGATCTCTCTCTCAGATACGGACTTTGATGATTGACAGAGACCCTGGGGAGAAAACGATCGAAACGCTTGTGAAATCTCAAGATGAGGTGTGTAGATCTTTTATAATTCTTCTTCTGCACCATATTTTGTCCATATTTTTGGTTTGTTTATAACTTTTATTCCAATATCAGAGATACATTGATCGAGGAATCAGGACATACACCTGGGCACCGGTTAACGGGACAGACTACAGGTCTGGCATTACCTATGCAAAGTGTTTCATAACTCCCTTAAGTATCTGTATGCAAAAAAGACGTTGTCTTTTTCTTCTCTGTGTGTGGGTGTTCTGCAGCCTGGCCTTGGTCTTGCCTGAATACAGTCTGCATTACATCGAGGCAAACCTGGGGAACACTATAAAACAAGCCATGTGTGAGTACCGCCTGTTTTACCGCCCAGAACACACAAACCAGCTCCCCACGTTGAGCAAACACACTATCATTTACTAAAAAGATCAGATAGAGCCTTCGGCATGCAAAGCTATTGTTTTATGAAATAGCTGAGACTGCTTGCAAATATTTTTCATCGGCTCGCAAGAGAGGTCTGCCTGTTTGTGTGTGTGTGTGAGTGTGACCTCGATTGTCAGGGCTGCTCTCTGTATTAAACTGAGGTCCAGCTGGTCTCCACCCATCCTGAGCAGTGTAGCCAGGCGTTTGATCTGACTCTCCCCAGCACACAGGGGCCCCGACTGGGAAGAGAGACTGCAAACGCTCCCTCCCCTCTGGACATGTGCTGCTGAGGTCCAGATCTGCACACATACACAGACGCTCAGCTCATTTGGAGTAATATTGCAGGTTAAGCTCTATCGATAGCATGTGGCTTGCTGTCAATTTAGCAAAGAAAATGACTTCAACTTGTACCTTGTTGCCCCATAGACTTCTATTTCTGTATAGTTTTTTGTTTGCATTATAAACCCAGGTACACGTCAAACTTATTTTCAGTGGTAATTGACAGATGCTGTCAATAAAGCTTAACTTGCACTTGAGCCAGAACATTCCTTAAAGGAACAGTTCACCCAGAAATGAAAATTGCCATTATTTACTGACTCTTGTGTGGTTACAAACCTGTATGCTGATTTTTTTTTTTTTTTTTCTGGAAAACATAAAAGGAAAAGTTCATATTTCATACAAAAAATGATTGTACTATTGTATGTAGTTTATATGGCTCCTGCACTATATTACATGTCTTTTGAAGCCTTATGAACAGACCAAAGTCATTATAGTCTTGCTAATCAGTGAGGTGAATTTGAGAACCAGATCAGATTGATTCTTAAACTGGTTCATGAAAAGAACTGGATCAAAAGAATGATTTGTTTCCCATTCACATTAAAAATGTCAGGATTTTGAGTAAATAATGATTATTTTTCCTCTTTGGGTGAACTATTTATTTAAAACAATGGAGATATACATTACCAGAACCATTTATTTGTATGTAAATGGACATGTGCAAAACTAAGTCTTTCTTCAATCTCTCCTTTCTCTTCCTTTCCATCTTTAAATGACAGCACAATGGGGCAAGTACTATTTGTCTGTCTATCTTTTACAGTTCTTTCTCTGTATGTTCTCCTGAGCTTACCTGTCTTTATTTCTATTACTTAAGTTTATATATACATTTATTTACGCATGATTTTAAGTAAGATCTGATGATCTTAACTTTGTTCTATGCTTAATTTGTTTTTTTAGGTAGTTTATTTTTTATGCATGCTCTGTGCAACATCAGTTGATTAATCACTGACAGTGTTTGGTGCTTATCTAAACATTTGTGTGCAGTTAGATATGTAAAAATAAATAAAAGATTCCAATTTTTATTACCCATGCAAATATAAACCACCACAAATTGCTAGAGTATTCTTGTTGACTTCCAGGGTGTTTATATGTGGTTGCTAAGTTTTTCTGAGCAGTGTTGTTTATACTATTATAGTATGTATATATTTGGAAGTTTTTGTTTGTTTATTTGTTTGTTTGTTTTATATTTTAATTTTTGTTTGTTTTAGTAATGTTTATGTACTTGTGGTATTGTTATAAGATCTTTATAATAATCTTTAAATACTTCTTTTTAGCTTTAATTTTAAAATATTTTTCTTTTTGTTTTAGTTTTAGTCATTTTAGTATTTCGGTTAGTTGCCATTATAACATTTATCATTTTTATTTATTTAAATTTTATCTAATATTTATCTGTATTATATCTTCAGTTACCAAAATTGATTTTTAATAGTTTTAGTTTTACTCTTTCCCCACCATTGACGGAAATTTCCGGCAATCCGTGTTTTCATTGTTATAAGGTAGGGGTCGCTATTATGCATTTTCTGAAAGAGTACAGAATCTTGAAATGTCCTGTTCACACAGCAAATTACAGTAGCATCTCGAATACTATATGAGGATACCCGTATTCTCTTACCGGTAACCATTGCGACAGTGACCAAAGTAATATCAAAGATGGTGACGTCCACAAAACTGAAAAGTCTTATGAATTTTGACACGACAAGAGTCGTGAGTTCATCCCTCAAATCTTCATTAACCGTCAGCAGCCTTTATATCTTGGCAGAGAGTAGAGCAAGAATTTCCCAGAATCCTGAAAATTAATGAGTGAGTTTGATTAAATAATGCAGTTGTCACTCCCGTAAATAACCAAACTTTGTGTGAATGTAACCGTATTAAAGCTAAAGTTAAAGTTGTTCCAAACCTGTATTAATTTCGTTCTCCTGCTGAACACAAAAGAAGATATTTTGAAGAATAGGGGTAACCAAACAGTTGATGGGCCCCACTGACTTCCATAGTATGGAAAAAAAAAAAAATACTACGAAAGTCAATTGCTATGTTTACATCCAAAGTTGCAAATTGTGTGCAAATTTGGAATATCACATAAAACATTTGTGAATAAGGCATCCAGTGAGTCGAAAAGAAAAAAACGGTCACTTTCTGATAAACTGCAGTTAAATTTCACTAAGAAAAAAGGAAATTGCTGCAGTAGAAGCCACTGTATAAAATAATTTTTGTATATAATAAATGACTTGCGCCTCAGCACACAGACAAAACGCATTAAACACTGACCCCAGGTGTTTGTGAACGCAATTGCTTCTGGGAGGGAACTATACTGAACTACTTTAACGGCAGGCTTTGCTCAGGCATTACAGAATGACCTAAACAGCATTTCAGATGCTGTGCAATGAGATCTGTCCACTGGTTGGCCCAGTCTTTTGTGTATTACAACACTAGTTCTGAGTGGTTCTTTGCATGCTATGCGGTTGCTAGGTGGTTTCCAGGGTATTGCTATGCATTACAAGGGTAGTTGCTGGGTCATTGCTAAATTGTTGCTAAGGTGTACTTGGGTGGTTACATCTCTATGATATTCTGGTCCCTAGATATGGTCCAGGTCCCTTCTTCAATGTATATCTATGAGATAATCACAAGCCCAATTTCTTTTAAAAGAAATAGCACACTTCTCCTCAACAAGCCACAAGATTTGATGTTCATTCAGGTCTGTGGCATGAAGGATTGTGAGATATATTATGAGTTTTACTCTTGCAACACTGCACAGGGGCCATGCAGAAGGAACATGCCAGAATGCAGAACTCTGAGCCAGAAGCTTTTTTCTCCTCCTCACTGTTCATCAGCATCATTGTTTTAGCTTAAAATTGCTTTGTAAGATCACATAGCTTTAACTTTAGTCACTACAAGCGAGAAAGCCAACAAAGAAAATTTTAGCTTGTGAAACAATGAGTAAAACAGGTTTTGAAGACTGGAAGGGGCCACAGAAGGTCATTTTGTGGCTTGTAAGCAGTAGCTTTCAGCTACTTGAGGCACCAGCGGTCACAGGAATTTGATGTTTTGCACGCAAGTTATAATTGTGCTTCTAATTTATTATGTGCGAGCGTGTTTGGGTGTGTGTTAATGTGCTAAAACTGATATTTCTGTATCCTGGAGTGTGCTACCGCAATTAAGTGTGAGTATGTGGTATCTCTTTCTTTCTCTTCCTCCTCTTATTCCCTTTCTCTCCATTTCTTGTCGTAAAGGATCCTGGCACAGGTTTACAGGCTCGTAAAGAGGCAGGTCCATATGGTTATTGAGAAAGGGGAAAGAGGCAGCGGCACAGAGGTCAGGTCTTTGCGGTGGTCTTCAGAGTGCTCCTGGATACCTTAGGAGTCCAACTCTGCGCTCTGGGAGCTCCACGGGGCTTGTATGACCAAAGCCGAAAGTTGAATGTAAACTTCAGACAGGCAGAACGAGAGAAGTGTGGCTTTTGGGAGCCGTGTAGAGCAAATAATGAGAAGAACAGGTGAACGTGGAGTTCTCTCAAGGGACATGTCCTTACGGCTGGTCGTAACCGAAACTTGTGATGATGGACTCGGCTGCTTGGATCGCAGACCCTGGACTTGACTGGATCTTACAAGTTCTGGATGTTTGGGCTTGATTAGCCTCACATGTGTTTGTCGCCAAGTACCCAGAAAGTGTTTGTTGGAGATCAGGGTTGTGTTAGTTTGAGAAGAAAAGAATCTGAAATGGTGCTAATTATATTGATGGCGAATTTAGAGCAGATGTGAAGCCTTTAACTCATTGACACATTGACAGAAGCTTCAAACACCCATATGCAAACAAAAAAGGGTCTAACACCACTCTGTTTTGACATATGCAGACATGCAGACCCTATTATGTTGGCCTCACTGTCATCAGCGGATGAAACCCGTGTCATTGTTTTTTTTCTGATTAGAAGCTCTGCTAATGGCAATAATGAGAGTAGAGCTAATGATGGCTTATGTATACATGCAGATGACATGGCCTACCTAAAGGCCTTTGCACACTTTTCGCATGCGTTTTTTCGTATTCGTAAAACTAAAAATTCGTCATGCACAGAGACTGCACACTGAGTCCGATGTGTATTAATGAACGCGTTGTGAAAAAAACGCAAAACAATACAAAATGAAGTCTTCAATCAGTGAGCATGATTTAGTTGTTCTCTCTCTCCATTAGAGATGAAATATTGGGTCCATCCAATTTCAAGATTGCATAGAGAGAAAGGAGAATTCACCTCATCTCACCTCAGCGTTTCAAAGTTTACTTCAGGATGTCAGTGGCTCAGTTTGATGCTTTGCTACTGGCACAATCTGTCTTTATATTCAGTCTCTTTGTATTCCTCACGTTGTTTGTCATTCAGTGCTGCTGTTTTGTGCTGTAGGCAACGTGCATCAAGTTGTCAGATGGCATTCGGGATTTTTGCGTTCGCGTGCGGTGGCTCTGAATTGTCAAAACGTCTCTGCGTGCCACGGATGCGAAAAACGCAGAAAATTGAACCTGGTCTGAATATTTTTTTAACGGACGAAAGTTTCGGATGTGCAGTGTGCAGATGTGATTGACATAACGTGAGGTCGAATTTATTTTTTAACGTGTCTTAACGCGTCTATTTCTCATGCAAATTTCGGACTCAGTGTGCAAAGGCCTCAACCCTTGATTGTATTTGTGACCCTCTTGCTGCTAGTCAGATTCACTGTATGATGACCAGTTTTAATTATAGTATTATTTATAATTTTTTTGTAGCATTTATTATTTGGAATTTCACTTTTATATATATATATATATTCTGTTTTTATTTTAATTTACAGTACCTATAAAGGCAATTCTGAGATTTGTTTCTAAACACATTATAAATGTTAGAAAAGTATAGCTGGAGCACATTACAAAGACTTTGAACTGTGTAGTACTGAATCGTGGAGTTTGACCATTGCAGTTTTTTTTTTTTATATATATATATACAGCTATGGAAAAAATTAAGAGACCACTTAACATTGATTTCTGAACTTGGAGTGGTCTCTTAATTTTTTCCATAGCTGTATATATATCATTTCTGTGTTTTGGGCAGGCCTAAAATCAGGGTTGTAGGGGTTGCGGTATCAGGGTTGCTAGATTTTCACAACAAATCCCACCAAATTGTTACTCACAACTAGCCCAGTCGTGTTCTGCGGGGTAGGGGGTGTAAAAATCGTGATCAGGGGGATAAAATCTGCGTTTTTTTTGCTGGGTTCCCCCATAGACATCATATAGGTAGACGCCCTATTGGCCGCTGGGCGGTGAGATTTGCGGCCGCCATCCGGTCGTACTCCTAAGCTGCGTCCCAATTTGCCTACTTATACTACGTCCTAAAAGCATTTACTGTTTTTGTAAAGAAAAAGTACGTACTTTTGAGTGTGTAGCAGAAGAGTTGACAAGCTTTGGGACATACTACCTCGTCATAACTGCGTCTTTAACGGACGTTCTGTCGCTTATTTACGCAACCTATAACTGTTTAAACTACCCTGTCAATCATCTTGTCACAGTTAAAATCCTCCACATTCAATTAAATTTATTTTCCTACCGTTTAGGAGAGAAATGTAGTCGCACGTTGATCTGCCAGTCATGGGTCTTTCATGCAGAGAACTCTCCTCATCTTTGCATAATGATGCATTTAAAAATTAATGACCAACGCATCATTATAAAAGTACACAATGCTGTTGCAGATGAAATATAATGTGGATAACATTTAATAAATATCTTTTCGTCAGGTTATATTGATTATTAATTATTCAAGCCCCTTTATCTTAACCGCTCTGCTTAACCGTCGAACCTCGCAAGTGTTTTCCACATAATTTAGCCTACTATTCAGATCAGAAAGAAGATCGAAAGCACTTGCGCTCAATGCACGAAACTCACTTTTAGCATTAGGTAACGTTAAGTGCCTATTACCAACACAATCCATTCTGAAGTTAATACATACATTGTTCGACCGGACATAATAACTGTTATTTGTGTTTGTGCACATGATATCAGGAAGCAATGTATACACACATGACGGCAAAGCGCAAATCGAGTTACCCCTCCCACTTCTGCTAGTATTACTGAGATATCTTATTTTACTGCAACTATCAGTTTCTGCTTCTTTATCATATTTGTAGTGTGTGATTTTCTAAATTACCTTATATCCTACATCATATATTTTGATTTTGGACGTCTGGTCACTCTTATATCAGAATATTATATAACTGTTAAGCCTACTATGAATATTAAAATACACTGAACAATGTGTCCTGTATCATAGCTACATGAATGACCTTTGCAGCAAAAAAAACCCGCATCAAAATCAGTTAGGTATTCAGTGAGATATGATTAATTTAAATGCGCTAACAGCTCATTGCACCTGTCAAACAAGTTACACTGAGTGGAGCTGGCGACCGGTCCAAGATGGCGGCTCCACGGCTCGTCTGTGCCAATAGGCGTCTACCTATATGATGTCTATGGGTTCCCCTGGTAAAATTTGTATTCCAGGTGCTAAATATCATGTTATTTGAGGTCGTTTCAACCCACGGACATGAAAAACAACCCGCGGAAATAGTGTAAATGTAGCCCAATTCTGCGGGAAAACCACTGACTTGGCAACACAGGGCAGTTTGTGCCCACCAATGAGTATAAGTTGCCTTGTGTTATAATTATAGTAGGTAGTCCACAGGCAGCAGCTCTACCACGAGTGGACGGGGTTTCAGCGCAGACAGCGAACACACCCCCAGTGTTTGAGAGCAGAGAATACTGCAATTTTTTCAAGAGTTTATTTTATTTTCTTGGCAGGATTTTTTTATCATTCAAATTTGGCTGGGTGGTTAAAAACACATTTTTCTGTGGTGTGACAAACTTTATATTTTATTTATTTTCATTTTCTGTCCAGTCACTTCCAGATATTCTGTGCTGCCGTTTCCAAGTTTTGGGTTGCTGGTAGAATGCATGTAGTGACATTGCCACTCAGGATTAGTTACTTGTATGTTGCCTCACTGCCACAGTTTCTCTGTAGTTGGACATGCGCGCTATTTGAGCAAAATTAACGCAAGTTGATAATAAAATTAAAAGTACTATCTGATCATCCTCCGTAATGCGGTCGCTATTTACATCTCATAACGTCTGTAAACTCTTTTTGCGTGACAAAGGCAACGACTGACACATTTGTATTACATTCCAAAGAACTCTGTTATCAGCCCTACAGTGGAAAATGAAACCACATCAGTACCGTCTGGTTGGCCCAAAGGTGGTGTGATGCAAGGGTGTGCTGGGTGGTTGCCAGGCCGTTGCTATGAAATTTCTGAGCTCTAAGTGGTTTTAAACACATATCTATGCAGTTGTAAGGGTGTTCTAGGTGTTTGTTAGGGCATTAGAGTCTGGGTGGTTGCTTAGTAGGAGTCAAAAGAGGGTTCTTCAGATCTGGCCTTGGAGGTCCACTGTCCTGCAGAGTGTTCCAACCCATATCAAAATCACCTGCCTATAATAGCTTTTTAATAGTCCTTATTAAAAGACCTTGATTTGCTTGTTCAGGTGTGTTTGATTAGGGTTGGGTTTAAACTCTGCAGGACAGTGGACCTCCAGGGCCAGATTTGATGCAAATAAAGGAATAATCCTGGCTATAAAATCGTTTTCAATGAGCCGCATTTGAAGCTGTTTTAAATTAGCCAGAATATGCACACATTAACTGTAGTAAATTCAGTAATGCATAGCATCTTGTGGGTTTAGTAAAAGTATGTAAATTGGAACTAGCGCTACTTTTTTAATTATACTTGCTTATTTTGGCTCTAGTGATTCATTTTCGTATTAGATTTTACAACTTTCTGAAGTAATTGCCACAAATATCAGCCAAATACACAAAGCTGTGTACACAGCAAGTTATCAGTTCCCAACAGTATATTAAAGCATAATTAGATGCATCTGAACATTTTAAGCAACTGTCTTGAGTTGTTTTGTTTGTAACATAAAAAATATGGTTAATCCTTTGTTTGGCTTGGTGAAAGTGCAGTCCGGAAATTTCTAGACAGCAACTTCTGTATGCTGAGATGGTCTGGTTCTGTTTTGGTTTGTGTGATGATATACTGGCTCACATCAATGACTGATTGCGTGTGCACCTTTGATGTACAAAGAGAGTTTGATGTGACTTCACCAAACACTGGCTGACCTTTTTTTTGCTGATCGTGAAAAATGCATGCCAATTTGTTCAACCATCTTGTCATTTGATGTATTCATCAAGCATCAGAATTATTTTACCATGCCTGCCAAACTTTCCGCTCACTCCTCTCATAACTCTCTGTGTTGAATAGAAAGGACTGTCTGCATCCATTTCTTCAAGTCTGTAATCTCAAACTCACGTCTTTGTTGTATGTCCAGGCTTTGGCTTAATCTGAAACCACCGTGTTCCATGTGCATGTTTTATGTGAAATGCTGTTTTCAGAGTATCCGGTTTACAATGTTGGACATCTTTTGGGACTATGATGGACTGTGGTAACTTTGTCTTTCTCTTTGTCTTCTGATTGGTTGGATTTTCACCACAGGGAACAAGGGCAAGTACTGCACCCTCCTCTTCTAAGATCTTCACGTTTTATTACATTCGTCAGTTGTATCATTTTATTTTCAGTGTCATTCACATCTTTTCCTGCTTTTTTCCCCAGAGTAGTCATGTCATTCATCTGTATGCATGCAATTAAAATAATCTGTCACTTCTCATGAGCGCATTTCATATCACATACAATTTTCTTAATAAACATTACATTAATTTTGCATGTTGTTAATTTTATCATTTCTCTTTTACATTTTCTCCCATAAAATGTGTTCTGTCAAATCAACCGTTATGGGTTTTTGCAATGGCCAGTGCTAATACTGATAACTAGAGATTGGCATGGTGGATATAATGCTGAATTATATATTTGATATCTCCCAAAAAAAATCTTAAACCAGCCTAAGATTGTTTGATGTTCATTGGTGGTCTCCCAGGCTGGTCTATTGGCTGGTTTTAGAGGATTTTTGTCTTTTTTCAGTTCTGGATGCCAGCTAGACCAGCTGAAGACCAGCTTGGCCATGCCACAAGACCATATAAACCAGTTTAGGCTGGTATATGCATGTATTACAATGAAATGAACATATATTAATATTAATTTTATTATTTATCCATATTAATTTGAATTTCCCTTTTCTAGTTTATGCCAGTCTAAAAAACAAATCTCCGTAAAATTTACGGTAAAAAATGGCAGCTGTGGTTGCCAAAGCTTTACCGTAAAAAAAATACGGTAGCAACGTTTTAGGTTTTACGGGACAGCTATCTATTTAACAGTTCAAAACCGTATAATTTAAAAGTTTATATTGTAATAATTACGTTTCATAACTGTTTGTTTTACACACTGTAAAAAAAAAAAAAAAAATGTTAACTTTGACTTATGACTAATATCTGTTTTGTACTTTTGTAATACACTGACAACCACCATTAATATTGGTGATGAGAGTCACATGATGAATCAAATATCATCACAAGCAGCTTTTCCACAAGGACAAAACTAATATATAGAAGGTGCACACAGTGTCATTCACACAAACACTAAACACCATCATGGTGACACACATGATATTTTAAAAATACCATAAACATTAATTTAACAACATTAGATGTAACACAAAACCCTAATGTACATAACTGATTCGAAAAAAACTAAGAAGAAACTTTCAGCTAAAATACTTCAAATGTGAAGTGTCACGCAGGGAATTTACGGTGTAAATCATACAATGACGTTATTTTTCACTTCCAAAAACTGTAAATTTAATCGTATTTTACCGTAAAATGACATTAAATGTACCCTTAGATCTATTACAGTTATTCACCGTATATAGTACGGAAACTTTCTATAAACCAATTAACTGTTTTTCACCATAGCATTTTTTAGTTTTTTTACCATTAAAATCATGGCCATTTTTTACAGTGCATATATTGGATGATACATTGGTCTATTACTCCCATCATTTTATAGTTTTGAATATTTTTAATATCATCTGTCTAAACACGTCTTTCTCTCTATCTCTACCTCTCTATAGTCTCTGAGACCATGCAGCAGGAGAAATTTGAGGAATATGGGTACACCTTTATTGCACCCAGGTAACACACACACACACATATATATATATATACACAGAGCAAAAATGGCAGACCTCCCACAGGGTTTAGTCGTGACAGGTTTATATGGGCTGTATCTAGACTCTATTGGTCTTTGAAGGCCTGTAAATTCACACCTTCAGACCCACACTTCACTCCCCTTAACAATGGATCCCACAGACACGGCAGCAGCAAAAATATTTGGTCTCAACTTCACACTATGTAAATGAACAGGCCTCGTTGTAGTCATCAAACTAGTGTTTTTTCTGTGAACAAAAAAAAAAAATGTGTTTTTTTTATTTATTTTCAGGGAATACTGCAAGGACCTGAAAGTCTCATCCAACAACACCCAGTTCCTGATGGACTTTAATGAGTACATTGATAGAAAAACACCAAATGATCCAATGTGTGAGTGCAAACTCTTTATAGAACACATTTATACATCTGAGAGGGTGAGCTGTGAGTATATACTGTGTGGGACAAATACTACATAGACATAGTATTCAGGTATTATGTATACACAGAGCACACTGCAATCTATCTATTGATCTATCTAAAGCAAAAAATACAATTTTACAAAAAAAAAAAAAAAAATCAAAACTGCATTTAAGGCTTTTTAATTTTACATAGTACTCTATATAATTTTCACATACTTAAAAAAGCTGTAATTAGTATACAATGTGTAGTGCAGTATGACATCCCTCAGTGAACTCTCATTGGTTCATAGTTAAATGTGTATGTGTTTTATGAGTCATTTTTGCACTGACTGGATATTTTATCTAATGTGAAGACATCTAAGTTTAATATACTTTTTTTGGGATCGCTGTATTACACTACCTTTTGCATATTTAAACCACTGCGGTCATTATTGAATACATGATGTAATGAAATTAGAGGTGAGAGGACTCCGATTACATTCTTGTAGTCGCTGAGTCAGGTTGATTCCCGCTCAAGTGATGTCAGCGTGTGTGGCGGTCCCGCTGTCTGAGAAGGTGACCCCTGCCAGCACTCTGTTTAATCAGCCTGTAATTGATTAGTCTGCTCTGTAATGACTCCACTGTTGTCATCCTAATGTTCATACCCATGATGACTCACTGTGTTTTCTGTAAAGAGATGCTATCGCTGCTGCACTCACACGCGAACACACCCAAAGATGTTTGCTAGCTTTTTGATTACTCAGAAAGGCATTACATTTTTTTTTAAGAAAATGAAATAGGTAGATATATACATATACACCGATCAAGCATAACAATTATGACCACATTCCTAATATTGTGTTGGTCCCCCTTTTGCTGCCAAAACAGCCCTGACCCATCGAGGCATGGACTCCACTAGACCCCTGAAGGTGTGCTGTGGTATCTGGCACCAAGATATTAGCAGCAGATCCTTTAAGTCCTGTAAGTTGCGAGGTAGAGCCTCCATGGATCAGACTTGTTTGTTCAGCACATCCTACAGATGCTGGATTGGATTGAGATCTGGGGAATTTGGAGGCCAAGTCAACACCTCAAACTCGTTGTTGTGCTCCTCAAACCATTCCTGAACCATTTTTGCTTTTTGGCAGGGCGCATTATCCTGCTGAAAGATTCCACAGCCACTAGGGAATAACGTTTCCATGAAAGGGTGTACATGGTCTGCAACAATGCTTAGGTAGGTGGTACGTGTCAAAGTAACATCCACATGGATGGCAGGACCCAAGGTTTCCCAGCAGAACATTGCACAAAACATCACACTGCCTTTGCCGGCTTGCCTTCTTCCCATTGTTCATCCGGGTGCCATGTGTTGCCCAGGTAAGCGAAGAAGTGAAGCCAGGTAAAAGAAAACGTGATTCATCAGACCAGGCCACCTTCTTCCATTGGTCCCTGGTCCAGTTCTGATGTTCACGTGCCCACTGTTGGTGCTTTCGGTGGTGGACAGGGGTCAGCATGAGCACCCTGACTGGTCTGCAGCTATGCAGCCCCATACGGAAAAAACTGCGATGCACTGTGTATTCTGACACCTTTCTATCAGAACCAGCATTAACTTCTTGAGCAATTTGAGGTACAGTTCTGTTGGATCAGACCACACTAGGCAGCCTTTGCTCCCCACGTGCATCAATGAGCCGCCCATGACCCTGTCGCCGGTTCACCACTGTTCCTTCCTTGGCCACTTTTGATAGATACTGACCACTGCAGATCGGGAACACCCCACGAGAGCTGCAGATTTGGATATGCTCTGACCTAGTCAGCTAGTAGGACAGAATGTTCACTTGCTGCCTAATATATCCCACCCACTAACAGGTGCCGTGATGAAGAGATAATCAGTGTTATTCACTTCATCTGTCAGTGGTCATAATGTTAAATGTTATGCCTGATCAGTGTGTGTGTTCAAAGCTCAAACCAGTCGACTAGTAGACCATATTCTGGGTCAATGGAGTTTGAACAATCCATGACGTAATCCATAACGATCAACTATAAAGACTTTCCTTTCTCTCTGTCTGTATTTGTCAGGTAATGTCACTCTTGTAAACCGGTTGCTGTTGGACGCCGGTCTCACGGCGGACCTCGTCAAAGTCTGGAAGGAGCAGAGTGTGTAAGTTTAGGACAAAACTCACACATGGAACAACATAAAACATTCATCCATGTCTGTGTGAAATGTCTCGAGTTTTCAAGTACAAAGATCTCAAGTGAAGACAGAGAGACGCCTTTATATAACTGCTGAACACAGAGCTCTATTTAAAGTCCTGTCATGAATAAGAATGCTGTCTTATTCTCAAAAGCAAACTCGAGAGTCTAGCAATTATAACCAGAATTAAAGAACCCGACCATATGGGAGTCCAAAACCAAATACGCATTGCATATGACACATGTCATAATAGTGTTTTCAATTAAACAAATGGTGTTTCAATTAAATGTTTGCACTAAAGAATGACCTAAATATTACATAGTTTTCTATTTGTTTGAATTTGAGGCTGAATGTGTTTTTGATACTTGGAATGTCCTTGAAGTAATTTAATTTAATGCTATGAATACCTAAATAAAACACTCACAGGTGTATGTTTGTGGTCTGAGAAAATTCTAAACTTTTTTTTATCATTAGAGATGGAGTTTTGGCCCGCTTTGTGGCTACAGATGGAGGCATTACACGTGTGTATCCTAAAAGGTAAGTTCCATTCACAGTTGTGTGAAATATGTGCACCTCCATCCCCATGTGTGCATGTGTGTGTTAGAGATGCTAAATTCTTTACGATCTTTCCTCTGTCGGCAATCCCCGCAGGGGTCTGCGGTTGAGACCGAAAGAAAGAGTGAAAAGGCATGTTTCAGAGGATGTTTCTGGTACAGAGTGACTCTTTTGAGATTTCTTATGGGAGCCATGTGCAGCTCTCACTCTTTCTCCTGTCTTTATTAGCTTAAATCTATAACATTGAGTGCTTGAGTTCATAAACTTAGTCTGGTGGTGTAAAACAGCAGGACAGTGTTAAAGAAGCTACAGCAGTGCATTTATTCACAGTTCATATTTACTCACCTTGAAACACAAATTACTAGTTTTCTTTGTCTTTTTGGGGTCTTCACAGCACCAATTACTGTCCACAATGTACATACAGCTAATCATATTCTTTTGTATTTCATGGGGTGGAATACATTATGTTTTGACTGACATGTCTGAGATTTTCTAGGCCACTCACACTCATTTCATTATTTTATTTTATTTTATTATTCATACTTATAGTAGAGATTAATGTCCACCTATGCTTCCTTTATAACTTTACAGATGCTTTACCCTAGAGTTCATAAAGAGAGTCCAATTGACTTAAAGGGTTAGAAATTCTGTCATTAATTACTCACCCTCATGTTGTTCCAAACCCATAAGACCTTCGCTCATCTTCGGAACACAAATTAAGATTTTTTTGATAAAATCCAATGGCTCAGTGAGGCCTGCATTGACAGCAAGTTCATTTAGACTTTCAAATGCCCAGAAAGCTACTAAAGATATATTTAAAACAGTTCATGTGACTACAGTGGATCAACCGTAATGTTACGAAGTGATAAGAATGCTTTTTGTGCGCCAAAAAAACAAAATATGACTTTATTCAACAATATCTAGTGATGGGCGATTTCAAGACACTGCTTCATGAAGCTTCGAAGCTTTATGAATCTTTTGTTTCAAATCAGTAGTTCAGAGCGTTTATCAAACTGCCAAAGTCACGTGGTTTCAATAAACGAGGCTTTGTTATGTCATAAGTGTTTCGAAATTTCAATGGTTCACGCGACTATGGCAGTGCTCCGAACCACTGATTCGAAACAAAAGATCCATAAAGCTTTGAAGCTTCATGAAGCAGTGTTTTAAAATCGCCCTTAACTAGATATTGTTGAATAAAGTTTTTTTTTTTTTTTTTTTTTTTGGCGCACAAAAAGTATTCTTGTCGCTTCATAACATTGAGGTTGAACCACTGCAGTCACTTGAACTGTTTTAAATATGTCTTTAGTACCTTTCTGGGCATTTGAAAGTCTAAATTAATTTAGGTCTCACTGAGCCATCAGATTTTATCAAAAATATCTTAATTTGTGTTCTGAAGATGAACAAAGGTCTTACGGGTGTAGAGCAACATGAGGGTGAGTAATTGAATTGAATATACTTTATTGTCCCATTGCTGGGAAATTCATCTTGGACAACCATGATGTAGCCAGTACAACATTAAACTCACATAAACAATACAAACATAATAAATTACTAATAACCACAAGACAGATAAAACAACAATACCTTACCTGTTCTTTCATTTAAGCAATTCCCTATTAAATAGTTTGACTGCAGTTGGCACTAGGGATGTCCCAATCAGGTTTTTTTGCCCTCGAGTCCGGGTCATTTGATTTTGAGTATCTACCGATACCGAGTCCGATCCGATACTTCTATAATACATAAAAAAAGAATAAAGAAGAGCGAAAAAACAAATCCAGGATGTTCCTTATTTTTTATTTAATTCACCTTATTTTAACATTCAACAACTCTGTTAACAAACAGAGCACTTCTGTGAGGTAGCTTGAACAATCAAGTAATAAATAACATAAATTCTTCACTTTTGGACTTTAGTGCAACAGTAAATATAAAAAAGTCTAATATAAAAACAAATAGCACCTCAACTTAAAATAGATTAAATAAAATTTTGAGGTGCCCTATCAGGTTTGTGTTAAATATAGCCTTTTCCTTTCCACCTCTTGCAATCCCAAGTTTACATATCTCACAGTTTGCTATGGCAATGCTGTTGTCATCAACTTTATAATACCTCCAGACCGCAGACATACTTGCGCTTTCCGCTTCAAGCTGCTACCGTGTTCTGCTTTGCCGGCATTTAACCAATAGCGTCTCTGCAACAAAGTGATGTCATGCCGTGCGCGTTGCTGTTTCTGTGTGGAGTCAAAAGGATCTAACTCTGTGCCACCGCATAACCATAGATGTGTTAAAAAATAATGAGAATAAATATACATATATATCCGAGTCCTGATCGGAGGAAACGTCCGATTCCGATCAAGTCTGAAACCACGTGATCGGGCCCGATTTCCGATCACGTGATCGGATCTGGACATCCCTAGTTGGCACAAAAGAATTTTTGTAGAGATTTGATTTGCACATCAAAATCCTCAATCGTCTCCCAGAGGGTAACATCTTAAAATCCTCATGTAAAATGTGTCTGATCAGCAACAATTTTCTTAGCTTGTCTTAGAATAGATGTCTCATACAGCTCCTGTATTTTCACACCAAACAATTTTTAGAGCATCAAGTCGTACAAGTTTTGATTTTGATTGGACAGTCATGTTTCCATACCATGCTGTTATTCCATATCTTATCAAACTCTCACAAACAGACTGATAAAACATAAATAAAATCTTCTGATTTACCCCAAATATTTTTAACCTTCATAAAAAATATAGCCTTTGCTGCAATCTAGAACACAGACTGTCAATGTGGGAGGACCAACATAATAAATTGTCAATATAAACGCTCAAGTGTTTATATGATGAAACCTGTTCTATAATATTTCCATGTATTATTACAGGGCTATGGTCCCACACAGATCTGGGGTCGAAGATCATTTCAACAGTCTTTTTTCCATTTAAAATCAAGGAATTATCATCACACCATCCAACAAACCTCAAAACTTCATCAAAATACTGCAGAGGTGTGGTGTCCTGTACAATAAACTCAATATTGCTGTATCATCTGAGAATTTGATTAAAAAGTTGTTATCCTGACATAACACACACTCATTAGTATATAACGTAAACGAGATGGGTGAACTAACACAACCTTGCGGAGTCCCTATATTAGTATTTTTGACCTCTGCATAAGAGTTGTTAATCCTGACCCGTTGTGTACGGTTTGTTAAAAAAAGAGTAAAACCACTTAATACAAAAGGGGTTCACGTTCAACTCTGTCAGCTTCCTAATCAATATCTCAGGTTGGAGTGTATTAAATGGCGAACTAAAATCTATAAAAAGTAAATGTGCATATGCTTCTAAATGTCTAATCACCAAGTGAGTGATACAATTAATGGCATCCTCGGTGCCCCGTCCGGCCTTAAAAGCGAACTGAAATAGGTCAAGGGCTGATTTAACCTCATCCTTTAAAATATTTACTTCAAATTTTTCAAAACATTTCAAAACGTTTGAAGTCAAAGCCACAAGTCTAAAATCACAGTTCTCAACTGGACAACTTTTCTTGGGAACTGGCATAATTATAGATTTTTCCACAAGGAAGGGATGCTATACAAATCTAAAGATCTCTGAAAGATAGGATAAAATGCTGAAGTAAGTTCATAGGCGCACGTTTTTAGCAAGAAGGCAGAGATTCCATCTGGAATGGATTTTTTTTGTATATATACATCTAAATAACGAACAAACTACATGTGGGGGTACCTCTAATCTCTGATCTGTATTACATATAATAGAATCCACATCAGCCATTTGCTCCAAAGGTGACTCAAACCTAAGAAAAAAATTAAGATAGTTAGTTAGTTAGTTAGTTAGAAAACTTTAATGTCCTCAGAGAGGCAATTTGTTTTACAGTACAGACATATTGACACATAATTCACAACACAAACATTATCCACATACACAATATCAAAAAAAAAAAAAAAAAAAAAAAAAAATAATACCCCTCCCTATACATTATTTAATTGGGTTATTGCCATGGGAATAAATGAGTTTTTTGCTCGGTTAGTTCTAACCTTAGGGTATCTATATCTACGACCAGAAGGGAGACGCTTAAACTCCACTGAAAGTGGATTGGTTGTATCCATGCAAACCTTGTCTGCCTTCTGTACCAATCTCGTCAGATATAGTTGGTACAGGTCTACCTGTTGTTTACCAATGATTCTTCCACACGTTTTAACAATCTTCCCCAATTTGTTCCTGTGGGTGATTTTTGAATGTCCATACCAACATACAATACAGTAAGAGAGAATACTCTCAATAAAAGACTTATAAAAAAGGGACAACATTTTGTTATCAACATTAAAATAATTTAGTTTTCTAAGAAAATATAAACGTTGTTGACCCTTTTTAAAAACGGCATCAGCACACTGATCCCAGGATAATTTGCAGTCAATGATAAGACCGAGATATTTATACTCCGTCACCATCTCTATCTCCTCTCCTTTTATCAGAGTTGGAGTGGGTGAGGGAGCCCCATGTCTAAAATCAAAAACCAACTCTTTGGTCTTGGTCGTATTCAAATGCAACTGGGAGGCTTCACACCAGTCAACGAATTCATGCAACACTGGACCGTGCTCAGTTTCATCTCGCTCCAATAGACTAATCACAGCAGTATCATCTGCAAATTTAATTATATAACGTCCAGGATAACTACTGCGACAAGAGTCAGTGTACAATATATATAATAGTGGTGACAAGACGCTACCCTGTGGTGTCCCAACTGAAGTGAAGCGGACCCCAGATAATGTATTCCCCACCCTTACTCTTTGTGGCCGCCCACTCAGGAAGTCCAAGATCCATTTAATTAGTGTTGAGTTTAGTTGGAAATTGTCTCTAAGTCTGTTTGCTAAAATTTGTGGATGGATTGTATTGAATGCTGATGAAAAATCTGCAAATAAAATGCGAGCATGTGTTTTACAACCCTCCAGGTGTGTATACAGATAATTTAAAAGCACTAAAATAGCATCGTCTGTCCCCCTCCCAAGTCTATAAGCAAATTGTAGAGGGTCAAGAGCATGTCTACAGGAATTCATGATGTGTGTTTTAATGATCTGCTCAAGTGATTTAACTAAAAGAGAGGTGAGGGCAATAGGCCTGTAATCCTTGGATGAGGATGGATGGGAGACTTTGGGAAGGGGGTTCACAACTGCTGTTTTCCAAAGCAGTGGAACCACCTGGGTGTCCATTGAACGTTGAAAGAGGGAACAGAAAATACCACTTAATTGAGCCGCACAGTACTTCAGCACTCTGCCTCCAATGTTATCCGGCCCCGGGCTTTTTCGTACGTTAGTCCTCTCAAACACTCGCTGGACCATCTCCTTCTTAATAATCAAAGTACTCTCCATCCCAGCATCGTCCATCACACTCTGTTGCCAGGCAGAGATATTATCATTATCATTTGTTTCAAAACGGGTGAAATGTTCATTTAAGTTGTTGGCCAAAACAAGGGATGCTGCGTCATCCATGAAGTCAATTTTTTTCCCTGTCTTGAAGGGGGCATTGGCCATCAACTTTATACCAGTCATTGTATAAAGTTGATAAAATGTAAGACAATTTGCTCTTTGCTGATCGTTACTAGTTATTAACCTTTTCCAGCTGGGTTCCATATTGGTTACTACTTTCATAGTATCCCATAATTTTCTGGAATCCCCCGAGTTAAAATTGTGTTCTAAAATGTCTCTTTGTCTTTTCCTTGCCCACATCAACAGAGAATTTAATTCCTTTTGGACCAATTTTAATTAAATTTTATCTTGATTGATAAAAGCCAACTTCTTCCTATTTAGGCACTCCTTAACTTCCTTTGTTATATAACTTTTGTTATTAGGAAATACTGTTATAGTTTTCTTCTCAACAACTGTGTCCACACAAATTCCATGGAACAGTTCCCAATCAGTGCAAGCAAAGCAGCCCTTTAAATTTTGAATACTGTCCTCCGACCAGACAGATACAGTCTTTGTCTATGGCTTTGTCCTTTTTAATTAATGACAGAATTTTCATTTTGGGTAAACTAACCCTTTAATATGGTGTGGTTTATTTTATTTTATTTGTTTATTTTAAAATTTTTACCATTTGTGTATTAATTCTTAAATGATTTTATTAAACTGACAATAAGGATAATAACAGGATGCCTTTTAATGAAAACCTCTCAATCCACTACAAGTCATTCCCTTAATGGATTCATGTAGGATTTTTGGGTTATGCATTCATTAAGTTCACTCATTGAAATGATTGAATCTGCATTTTGTTTGAAATGCTTCTTAATTTGGGTCTTCCTCTGCCTTTGTCTCTTTCTTAGTGCTGGGGAAGAATGGGGTGAAAACTCTGAGACCTATGACTCAAGTTTTTACAAAAGGAGTCTGGATAATGACATATATATCTTCACTGCCCCATACATCAACAGTAAGAAACACACACTTACAGTACACATCCCCTTTATAACTTTTGGAAAGATGCTCTCTTTGGCACTCTGCTTTACTAAGACAGCTGTTGATCTACTCGAAATGCACACCCACAGATCTCTTGCCAAGGTCGAGTAAGCTTATATTACTGGGGGATTACCATTCAATGAGACTACCTCACATTCACGCACGTGTGGTCTGCAGGACTAATACACACACGGTTGAGAAGCACCCATGTGCCAAGACTGAACCTCAGGGGAATGCCTGGTCCTTGTGTTTATGGGAGGTTTTACCATTTAAGCTAATGGTGAAAGCAGACTAAAACCCTTACAGATCTCTCTCAAACATTTGGACATCAGATGTAACATGTCTACCTTGGCAGGTGTTACCAGATGATTTGCATCAGCAGCATTTGGATACTAAAACCATGCTTTTTCAGATGAGTTAAATGAAACATAGAGGGTCAATCCAACTTTTTTAGTAAATTAATTTTATTGTTCTGCATTTGTGTTATCTTTTCCCTTGAAACAGAGAGCAGAGAGTCTGGTTATGAGTCTGGTATCCTTGTCAGTAAAGCAGTGGATTTGGACATTAATGGAGCAAAACTCAAACCTGCTGGTGAGCTCATAAAATTCAGTAACACTACCGTTCAAAAGTTTGGGGTCAATATTATTTTTTTTTTATTTTGGTTTGTTTGTTTGTTTGTTTGTTTTTTAAAGAAATGAATACTTTTATTTAACACATCAAATTGGTCAAACGTGACAATCTAACAAATTATTTATTTCAAAGTCCCTTTTAGACAAGTCATTTCACTTGGCGGCCATCTTTGAAACGCCTCTCGGGCATGCAAGTGCAGCTCCTATCGCTTTGAATGGGGAAACATCAAATTCACCAAAGCTGTTTGCCAAGCTTTCGATTAAATTTCACATTCAAAATCACCAATGAAATCTGACAACATCTGTCTCATAAATTTTTCTTTCTAAACGCTCGAATCATGACAAAAAAATGTATTTTTCAAGCTAATGCGCATGGGCAGTCCTAAGTGCGTGTATCTATAGGAAGCGCGTCTGACTGTTTCTATAGGAACCGGAGCTTCCAACAGCCGCTTCAGTGATGCGATGACTTTACCAAACGGCGATTGGATCTTATTTAGAAGGCGGGACTTATTCCGCCATATTGCGCATTGCACTTTCTCCCATTCAAAATAATACAAGTGACAGATCTTGCGTTATTCTATAGTCTTTGTTTATATTTCAAATGAATGCTGTTGTTTTGACCTTTCTATTTATCAAAGAATCCCGAAAAAAATGTATCCTGGTTTCCACAAAAATATTAAGCAGCAAAAACTTTCAACATTGATAATAATGTTTCTTAAGCAGCAAATCAGCATATTAGAATGATTTCTGAAGGATCATGTGACACTGAAGACTGGAGTAATGATGCTGAAATTTCAGCTTTGTAATCACAAGAATAAATAGCATTTTAAAATATATTAAAATAGAAAACACTTCATTTAAATTGTAATAATATCTCACAATAATACTGTTTTACTGTGTTTCTAACCAAATAAATTCAGCCATGGTGAGCATAAAGCAATTTGTTTTAAATAAAATAAAATAAAATAAATAAATAAATAAATAAAAACATTTAAAACATTTAAACGCTAATGTGACTGTTTTCTTTTGAATAAAAAGTCTGTGTAAAATCTTATAACATTTTAGTTTTAATAGATGTGTTTATCAAGGATATGAGAGTAAAAAGGTTTGTCTTAAAACAATACAAAACAGTAATGCCACCGGTATGTGGTTTTAGAAAAAAATGGTTATTTCTTGCAAAAATAATTTTGTTTTTGTTTTTATGATTCGGCACTGACGACAACCTAATGTTATGACTAATGATTTGGTCATACTCTGCATTTAATTAATTTCAGAGCTTTGTGCTCATCAACGTCTGACCCAGCTTCTTCTCATCATCTACATTTTATCATTTTTATTTCTTTTTTTATGAATAAGATTTCATCACAGATAACACAATGTGTGTTTTATATTATCATACAGTGGTGGGAGTCAAACTCAACGTGTCGGCCTGGATGAACAGCTTCATAAACGCTACCACCAAGAAAAATGTAAGCAGAAATGACTCCACTTCCTTATCGGCACATGTGGAAGCTGTTTAGTCACAAATGCAGCCTCTCTAGATGGCCTGATATTGCTGTCTGAGAGCGGAGATGAATTGACTTGCTCCAGTAATCATTGTAAAAGGCTTGTTTCATGAATTCTCAGTTCTCTCCTCACATAATTTCCTCTCCACAGTGCAAGGATGAGATCTGCGGGTGCCTCAGGAATGATAAGGTAGGGCGCTGCTGCCACTGACTGCTTCATGCTGCTCTGACCTCTGTAGTCACTTATCTGAAGCTGCTTTCACTCTCAGTTTCTGATGAATGGCTGTTTTTACTCCTCAGCAAGTGGACTGTGTGATTCTGGATGATGGCGGCTTTCTGCTCATGTCCAATCAGGATGAATATATCACACAGGTAGAATATATTTGCACGGCTAATTTAGTCTTTTTGCTATTTTAACACCAGGTCCAGCAATACTGAATGCTAACAGTCACATAAAGGAGTCATTTTCATATATGTTCACTCTGATGTTCAGATAGGTCAGTTCTTTGGTGAAGTGGACCCTGTTCTGATGATCACACTGGTCAACACCTCACTGTTCTCCTTTAATAAAACCTACGACTACCAGTCGGTCTGTGACCCAGAAAGAGAAACTAAAGCTGCTGCAGGACTCCGTTCTGTATATGTGGTAAAGACATTTATATTGTCAACTTCTTTAGAAAACCATCAATGTACTATAGGGTTTGTGGTGAACTTCTGAAATGAAGTCAACATTTTTGATTGTGTGTCTGTATTAACGGTAGCATCTATATTTGTATGTTTGTTTTTGGCAGCCAACGATAGCAGATATGCTAACTGTAGGCTGGTGGGCCTCCACTGCGGTCTGGTAAGAAGAGATGCCGCTCACTGAAATATTGACAGATGAAGAATAGCAGTGTGTGGTGGACGTTCTCATTTGTTTGTCACTGTCTCTCTCTTAGGTCAATTTTGCAGCAGCTCCTCCTCAGTCTGACTCTCCCAAATGTCATGGGGACAGGTATGTTTAAGTATTTAAGTGATGGAATTCTAGCTCATCTTTCTGCATTCAAGGACCTTTGGATATTTTAAGTCGAGAAACTTTTCTATGCAATTAAATTTAAGCCTTTAAAAAAATGTAACTAATAAATTTCAGTCTTGTTTTACAAACTTAAATTTATTTAGTTATGGCTACTAGATGCATTGAAAATGTGAAGGACTGAGTGGGATGTTATATTAATATATATTATGTATATTTTGTGTGTTTATATATTCTGTGTTTTTCTGTTGAGTACGGAAAGTATTCAGACCCCCTTAAATTTTTCACTCTTTGTTATATTGCAGCCATTTGCTAAAATCATTTAAGTTAATTTTTTTTTTCCTCATTAATGTACACACAGCACCCCATATTGACAGAAAAACACAGAATTGTTGACATGTTTGCAGATTTATTAAAAAAGAAATACTGAAATATCACATGGTCCTAAGTATTCAGACCCTTTGCTCAGTATTTAGTAGAAGCACCCTTTTGATCTAATACAGCCATGAGTCTTTTTGGGAAAGATGCAACAAGTTTTTCACACCTGGATTTGGGGATCCTCTGCCATTCCTCCTTGCAGATCCTCTCCAGTTCTGTCAGGTTGGATGGTAAACGTTGGTGGACAGCCATTTTTAGGTCTCTCCAGAGATGCTCAATTGGGTTTAAGTCAGGGCTCTGGCTGGGCCATTCAAGAACAGTCACGGAGTTGTTGTGAAGCCACTTATTTTAGCTGTGTGCTTGGGGTCATTGTCTTGTTGGAAGGTAAACCTTCGGCCCAGTCTGAGGTCCTGAGCACTCTGGAGAAGGTTTTTCACCCAGGATATCCCTGTACTTGGCCTCATTCATCTTTCCCTCGATTACAACCAGTCGTCATGTCCCTGCAGCTGAAAAACACTCCCACAGCATGATGCTGCCACCACCATGCTTCACTGTTGGGACTGTATTGGACAGGTGAAGAGCAGTGCCTGGTTTTCTCCACACATACCGCTTAGAATTAAGGCCAAAAAGTTCTATCTTGGTCTCATCAGACCAGAGAATCTTATTTCTCACCATCTTAGCAAACTCCATGCGGGCTTTCATGTGTCTTGCACTGAGGAGAGGCTTCCGTCGGGCCACTCTGCCATAAAGCCCCAACTGGTGGAGGGCTGCAGTGATGTTTGACTTTCTACAACTTTTTCCCATCTCCCGACTGCACCTACTCAGCCACAGTGATCTTTGGGTTCTTCTTTATCTCTCTCACCAAGGCTCTTCTCCCCCGATAGCTCAGTTTGGCCGGACGGCCAGCTCTAGGAAGGGTTCTGGTCATCCGAAACATCTTCCATTTAAGGATTATGGAGGCCACTGTGCTCTTAGGAACCTTAAGTGCAGCAGAATTTTTTTTGTAACCTTGGCCAGATCTGTGCCTTGCCACAATTCTGTCTCTGAGCTCTTCAGGCAGTTCCTTTGACCTCATGATTCTCATTTGCTCTGACATGCACTGTGAGCTGTAAGGTCTTATATAGACAGGTGTGTGGCTTTCCTAATCAAGTCCAATATAAAGTCCAGTATAATCAAACACAGCTGGACTCAAATGAAGGTGTAGAACCATCTCAAGGATGATCAGAAGAAATAGACAGCACCTGAGTTAAATACTTAGGACCATGTGATATTTCAGTTTTTCTTTTTTAATAAATCTTCAAAAATGTCAACAATTCTGTGTTTTTCTGTCAATATGGGGTGCTGTGTGTACATTAATGAGGAAAAAAAATGAACTTAAATGATTTTAGCAAATGGCTGCAATATAACAAAGTGTGAAAAATTTAAGGGGGTCTGAATACTTTCCGTGCCCACTGTGTGTGTATTTATAATATATATATATATATATATATATATATATATATATATATATATATATATATATATATATATATATATATATATATATATATAATATAACTGAAAGGATTTACTCCTTATTTACACAGCACACGTCTGCGGTGCGTACGTTGATCGCATGTGTCAATGCTTGTGTTTACTCTCTAGTCAATGCTTGTGTTGTGTTTGTGTTTACGCTTCTCTAAAGATAGGGGCCATTCACATGTTGTGTCTAAAAACGCATGGAATGCGCAGCCGCTCTGCTTTATCCTTCTTTCCAAATTGCTTGTGCTCCCTTGGCATCTGTATTACTTATGTCTCTATTACTTATGTCTCAAAAAATGACAGAGTATTTTAAGTCTGTTTTGCTGCAATGTGAAAAAAATCCTGCAAAACGCGCCGGCGCGTTTCCCAACTCCAGAGAGTTAACTCAATTATTATTTAAAAATTACTGTATTGCTTGCTTAAAATTAACCCAAAATATGCTGGAAATGAAAATTTATTAATATGTTTAATGAATAATAATTAAACAATAAACATTTATTAAATTAAATTAAATTAAATTAAAATTAAATTGATGCAGTAATTTTACAACTAAATCTAACAAGCATCCAAAATTCATTTTGTTAGTGTTCTTGATATGTAGGCTGTTGATCCGCATGTGTGTTTTGATATTTACAGTATGCTGATGGTGTGTTTGTGTGTTTTCAGCATACTCGGAGGATGACCTCTCGGATGCGTTCTCCAAAGAGAGCTGTATCACCGAACAGACTCAGTATTTCTTTGAGAACGAGAACAAATCTTTCTCTGGAGCTATGGACTGTGGAAACTGCTCCAGGTGAGGACTGTTTTTATGTTTGTATGTACATAAATCCATCCGCATTCCCTCCAACCGTGTGTGTGGGAGTGCATGTGAGCATGTGCAGATGATGTCAGTGCTTTCTTTCTGTCTCTTCCTGGATAATTGCTCATCCCGGTAAGTCATCCCTCCAAGGACCGAGCAGCTTAGCTTTCCTTCTCTTTTCCCTTCCAGCCCCTCATGCTCTAGATCCGTCCGACGTCCAGCCGGCTGTAAATCCCGCCAGCCGTGCTGTTTAATGTAACACCGCTAAAGCAAAATGTGTTGGGGTTGGTGGGGGCACTCGGCCTGACAGAAACTCTATGCCTTTTTTACGAGCCCCACGTGTGACTCTGCGTACGATAGTTTTTCTTCCATGTTAACTACTTTAGACATGTAAAGTTTAACAAGAGCCATAAAGAGAAATCCATTTGTGAGATCTCAGGAGCTCAAGACCTGAGCTTCGGCATATGTAATTCAATCTCGCTCGCAGAGACATCAACACCAGCTCAGTCTAAAGGAACGCATGTACTGATGAGAGAACTGCTGGACTTGTCAGAACAAGGATGGCTTGAACAGAACATCAAGGAGACTACAGCAAATTAGACTTTTCCATTATTAAAGTAATATTTCTTCAGATTTTTGCATTAGTTATCTGAGGTCTGCTTGTACTCTTTCAGCCCTACAGATCTTTTTGGACGACAACCCCTCCTCAGAGGTTATATAATGCCTCTGTTTCAAAACCTAGTGTGCTGCCTCGCTGTCTACTGCCTACATAGACACTAGGGTTGGATCAATATTGAAATTTTGGCTACTGTAAAGGACCATACTCTGGTCCTGTGTTATCGATACTAAATTTACACTTTAAGCAACAAATAAACAGCTTTGGCCAACTGGCAAACAGCAAGAAGTATCAGTAGATTTGATAATTTAATGTAAGTAAATCATTATTCCTTTTTAAAGAAAAAAATAAGTAAAAGTTTATTTTGTTTTTTCCTACAGAATACTTTCTATCTTTTTACATCAAAACATAAAATTTAAACACTGAAATTGTAAACTGAAAATATATCAATATAATGCTTTCACAGCTGTCGGCTGGTGCACAATAATTAAATAATTAATAATAAAATAAGATAATTAAATTCTACCATATAAAGAGTGTAATATATATATTTTGTGAAACTACCATTCAAAAGTTTGGGATCAGTACTATTAAAAAATAAATAAATAAATAAAATACAGTAAAAACACTAATATTTTGAAAATATTATTACTTTTTAAAATATTTTAAAATATAATTTAATATATGGCAGCCAACATTTGAAACCTTTCATCAAAGTTTTCTTAAAACCTTCTTGGACAACTTAGCTCTTAGGACAACTTTGATAAACTTATTTGATCCACTTCAAATGTTGATGTTACATGTCCACTGTTTTGTGTTTCTTAGTTTAACCTAGTTTTCCACATTCATTTTGATTACACATTTCCATCACCTTTGTCCTTTTAATTACCTTGTTAAGATCCTTTGTTTGTACATGCATTTATACTCTGTTCTTCCTCATTTTGTCTGTTCTCACCTATGTTAAGGTGCATTATGTCTGCTTCCCTGAGTTCTCCTGTTGTATATGCTTAGACAAAAGACTATATTGTTTGAATCTTCGTCTTCATGCCCATCCTGCCAGCAATCGTGACAGTTGACTACTGTAATATATATTTATTCTTGTGATGGCAAAGCTGAATTTTCAGCATCATTACTGCAGTCTTCAATCTCATGTGATCCTTCAGAAATCACTAGGATATGCTGATCTGGTGCTTAATAAACGTTTCTTATTATTATAAATGTTGATATTATACTTAATATTGTTTACAATTTTCAGCATTCTTTCATGGATAGAAAGTTTAAAAGAATTTATTTCTAATAGAAATATTTCATAACATTTTTTTTTTACTGTCACTTGATCAATTTAATGCATACTTGCTGAATGTATTAATTTATTTTAAAAAAAATAAATAAATAAAAAAATCTTTTGAATGGTAGTGCATATTCTGGGCTTAATTTATAGATAAATTACAGGATGAAACAACTGTCAAATTCAGTAAATACCTTAAATATATTAAGGTAATTAAGCCGCGAGTCGGCTTAAACCATGAAAGGTATTGGACCCATTTAAATTCTGCACATAATGCTATATTTTAAAGTGATATAGAGGAGATTAGGAGGATAATCGGTTAGATATTAAAAGGAAAGTACTGAGTTTAACAGCTCTGGCCGAACTGTGATATAAACAAAACGCTATTGGCTCTTTTTAAAAAAGGGGTGGGGCTGTATGATATATCACCCTGTCTTCCTATTTCAGTTGAAATTACATCAACACATTGAATAATGCTGTGCATTCCAAGACACTTCAGCAGGCCTTTAAAAGTGCCGTAGAACGTGTTTTCAAAAGATGTAATATAAGTCTAAGGTGTCCCCTGAATGTGTCTGTGAATTTTCAGCTCAAAATACCCCATAGATTTTTTTTATTCATTTTTTTAACTGCCTATTTTGGGGCATCATTTAATATGCGCCGATTCAGGCTGTGGCCCCTTTAAATTCTCATGCTCCCTGCCCACGGAGCTCACGCTTGCCTTAAAAAACATAAACAAAGTTCACACAGCTAATATAACCCTCAAAATGGATCTTTACAAAGTGTTCGTCATGCAGCATGTCTGATCTTGTATGTATGGTATTTATTTGGATGTTTACATTTGATTCTGAATGAGTTTGAGGCTGTGCTCCGTGGCTAAAGCTAACATTACACACTGTTGGAGAGATTTATAAAGAATGAAGTTGTGTTTATGCATTATACAGACTGCAAGTGTTTAAAAAAATGAAAATAACGACAGTCTTGTCTCCGTGAATACAGTAAGAAATGATGGTAACTTTAACCACATTTAACAGTACATTAGCAACATGCTAACAAAACATTTAGAAAGACAATTTACAAATATCACTAAAAATATCAAGTTATCATGGATCATGTCAGTTATTATTGCTCCATCTGCCATTTTTCACTATTGTTCTTGCTTGCTACCTAGTCTGATGATTCAGCTGTGCACATCCAGACGTCCTGCCCTTGTGTAATGCCTTGAACATTAATATGCAAATATTGGGGTCATACATATTAATGATCCTGACTGTTACATAACAGTCAGTGTTATGTTGAGATTCGCCTGTTTTTCGGAGGACTTTTATACAAATTAGATTTATATAAGGAGGAGGAAACAATGGAGTTTGAGACTCACTGTATGTCATTTCCATGTACTGCACTCTTGTTATGCCAAGGTAAATTCAATTTTTAATTCTAGGGCACCTTTAATGAATCCATGCATCACCGCTTTGCAACTTTTATGTTTTTACATCATAAAAGTTGTGTGTCAGCTACAGAAAATTGCTCCTGCTGCTATATATATATATATATATATATATATATATATATATATATATATATAGTTTAATCTTTAAAAGAAAATTATTGGCACCAAATATTTGGCAGATCCGACTTTATTAACCACTGCCACATGCGGGTTAAACACTGTTGTGCAAGTATGTTGGTCCATGCATGTGAACCGTGACTGTTCACAAGTGCTGCAAATATTAAACCAAAAAAATAGTCAAAGCTGATTAACATGAAGGGTTGGAGGCACCTGGGCCATAACAGATAAGGTAAAACAACATACATATGTATAATCGCATGTCTACAATCCCAGTTCTCCGATGAGTAAATGACTCAGGTTGACTGTAGAGTCTTTTGCTATTTCGCATCCGGAAGTTGGCTACGAGTAGATATTGGCGCTGCCTCTCGTCCTTTGTCAGGACTTGATTGTAGTCCTTTATGAAGGAAGGACATGACCTGTAGCCAAGTATACTCAGAATTTGTGCTCTGCATTTCAGGCATCCAAGTGCACAAGCAGTGGTAAGTATTGAACACACTCCGTGAGCCCTTTTTTTGCTGCGGCACCCAGGAGAAATTGGGGGTTCGGTGCCTTGCTCAAGGGCACCTCAGTCGTGGTATTGAAGGTGGATAAGGGCACTGTTCATTCACTAATATACATATATAATATTTGTCTAACACAAAAGAAGATATTTTGAAAAATTCTTCTGTGACACACAAAAAATATATATGTATTGAAGAATTTCAACACTTTTTTTTCCCATATAATGAAAGTCACTGCGATCCAAAACAACATTGGACCTCATTGACTTTCATTATATAGACAAAACCAGTTGAAACAGTCTTCAAAATGTCATATTTTGTGTCTTGCAGAAGAAAGAAAGTCATACACATTTGATGCAACATGAGGGTGAGTACATGATGACAGAATGTTCATTTTTAGGTGAACTATCCCTTTAAAATACTGTCTAGGTATGCAGCTCACTAGGTTTTGGAACATCTCTATAGTTTCTCACAGGATGTTTTTCATGGAGACCACATAAACCCACCTGAAACACTCTTCTATAGCGCTCTTATAACCTCTCCTGCTCTCATGAATAAAGCATTCCTCAGAGGGCAGACAGATGTGAGCCACTGAACTTTAGGACTCCATGCTTCTCTGTGATCAAGCGCTCCGTGTGTGTGTGTGCATATGTGTTTGCATGAGTGTGACCCCAGTGGCCGCTATGATCTGAGGCTCGTTATGCACCGCCGAGCATGCTGGGTAGCAGTAAACAGCCTGTGATTACTGAGAGAGCAGGTGATGTGTAACACAGAGCTTTTAACGCACACATCCCTATATGTACGTTTACATGCGCACAGGCCAGTGCAAAAACCTGTGTCACTCTGTTTTAAGGAGAGGGAGGGGAGCCGTAAAAGAGAACAAGAGAACGCTATAAAGAAAACTCATGGCTGAAACTCGTTCGGTGATGACAGTACGTAACAAGCTGCCAACCGACGCAGATTTCCAATATAATACACTCATCTCTTGTTACACTTACTAAAGACTTCCACACATGTGGGGACGGTTTTGGATATGTAATATATGTATAATTGATTCCTGACAAAGAGCTTATGCTGACTTATGCGTAATGTTTTGAGTGTGCAGTATACCTTCTTGCTTATGTTTACTGTTCCTTCTGTTAAATGTCATATATGAGTGGTCTTGCTGAGGCTTATGTCTGCTTAGTTTAGAGATGTATAAACCATGATACATGTCTTATGATACAAGCTGTTCCTGTGAGAATTGTGTTTGTGTCTTAATCACTGTTTTCTATATATATATTTTTTTTCTTTTTTACAAGAATGTACCGGGCGGAGAAGCTCCCTAACACGAATTTGGTATTTTTGATCTCTGACGCAAAGAGTTCCTGCCTTTCCTGCGATCCCAAACCACTGAGACAAGCCGAACAGCCCTGTATCCTTCAAATTACGCATTGTTTCTTACAACAACTTCTTGTGGAGTCATGGGTTTGATTCTTAGGGAGAGCACAAATTGATCATTTTTCTTTTTTCTTTTTTCTTTTTTTTTTCGAGAGAAAAACATTTTGCTCACCAATGATGCATTAAATTGATCAAAAATGACAAAGACTTAACTTCCAAGTTAATGCTGTTCTTTTGAACTTATTCATCAAAAAATCCTGGAAAAAGTATCACAGTTTGCACAAAAATATTAAGCAGTACAACGGTTTTCAACAATGATAATAAGAAATGTTAATTTAACACCAAATCAGCATATATAATGATTTCTGAAGGATCATGTGACACTGAAGACTGGAGTAATGATGCTGAAAATTCAGCTTTGCCATCATAGGAATATATTACATTTTAAAATGTATTAAAATAGTAAACAGTTCTTTTAAATTGTAATAATATTTTACCACATTACTATTTTACTGTATTTCAAAATAAATAAATGTAGCCTTGGTGACCATAAGAGACTTCAAAAAAAAAAAAATGTGCATAAAGAATGACACTTTTTTTTCTTTTCTTTACTTTTCTTTTTTTATTATTTTTGTATATATATATAATATATATATATATATATATATTTTTTTTTTAATTATTATTATTTTATTATTTTTAGTTCATTTTGTGTTCAATTCAGGAGTTCGAAACAGCTTGCCAAAACAAACTTTCCAGAAAAGTTGGCTCTTGTTGGTAAACCACATCAAACTATCATTGGTCTGTGGCGATTATGTAATAGGTAGCTGTGGCTCCGCCCGTTTTGACATGGAAATCTTCTCCAGGTTATTTCTTCTGTTCAGTCCATCGAGGTCAGATGCCTGTAAGTAAAATCATGAATACACTGGAGAGTCGCTTTATTAAAGCAATAAGCCGCGTGAAGCCATTGTTTATAACCACTAAGGGGTGTTGTTTGGCACGATGCAGAGCGGAGTGCCTAAAACCCCCTTAGCTGTTATAAATTCACTGTAAACCATGACTTTATAGGGATTATTGCTTTTATAAAACGGTTACCACACAATACAAATATTAAAGTCAAAAAATATGTATCAATGCAACTTTCATGAAGTAAAATCACTAAAAACCTTCCTTCCGCTGGAAAAATAGTCCCTGACCTTGAACAGCAACAGCAAGTTACATTTATTACGCCTCCAGATAGTCTTTATGAGCAAGTCACTCAGTAGCAAAGACTTTTATAATGACACTTGTTTTGAACACGGAACAAGACCCAAATGACAAATGCTTTGACTAGTGCTGTCAGTGTCAGCAGGGCATGGGAAAACCCATTAAATGTTAAAAGGACAAGATCGCAGTGGACATTCAAACTGATTTTTTTATTGTGAACAGGACTGACCTAAAGGAAAATTCTAAATCTGAATGCAGGAAATACACTCTATCGCTATCACAGTACTCTTCTACACAATGCAGTAAGCTGAACAAAATCATTTGAGAACAAACATATATTTACGTTGCTAAGACACATGCACATTCAGTGGCGCAGCAATACTAATGTAATGCGGTCAGCTGTATGTTTTCCAAATTTTACAACATCATCAAATGCGGCTCAACCAATCAGAATCAAGGGCCGGAAATATCCATTTTATAAAGTAGAAATAGAAGTTGTAATTCTAATTGACCCTTCGCCTGTAAGTCTGATTGACAAGCGATCTAACCAATTATAACACCGAATCCACCATTTTGTCTGACAAAGCAGTCAGGAGTTAGAAGGTTAACCACGGTGGCCTTGAACTTGAAAAATGGTGTGTATTTACGTCTTTCCGCATTTGAAACAACATTCTTTCTCATGTTCATTTATGTTTATTTGATGCTATAAATTAACTAGTAGGAAGAGATGATCTTTCATGAGCTGCTTGAGCTGAGGCGCTACAGCAATCTGTCATAACACATTAAAGAGCCACAAAAAGTTTTTTATTGTTTGAATTTCTTAAAAAATTACATTTTGTTTAATATCTTAAGTAACCTGCTCTGTCTTGTCTGTCGATGTGTTGTCAGTGTCCTCTTTGCTCCGTGATGTATTTTTCACTCTGTGTGGCATGACAGCGCCATGGCTTGTCGGACAAAGCAACAGTAACTAAGGGGGCGGGTCTTTGCGAAGGGTCAATTGAAAGAGACACTGACATTTTTTCATGTCTAATACTGTTGAGCTCTTGCTTTAAAGCAAACTATTGTATACATTAACGTGACGTGACTTTACTAGAGTACTGAATTGCAGAGCTCGTGCAAACATATCCACATCACTATGATCAGATGCTTTCTTAACTGCTGTTTTCTCACTGCTGTCATTTTTGTTGTTTATTTTGTTGTTGAAAGGAAAGCACGCAGCACATATTTAAATATTCATCTAAAAGCTATGGAGCCAGAATGTTCGCTAACAGTAGCTCTAATATTTCAAACTTCTTTTTACCCCTAAGTAAAGAATGAAAAGAAATTTGCCATGAGTATATCAGGGCCTTAAGATTGAGATAATTCCATTTGTTTTGAAGTTCCAGCTATTGTCCTTATAGATTTCTTTCAGCTACTGGTCCTGACCCATGTGTGCTGGCCCAGACCCCTCGGTACAGAAAAGGGCCGGACGTCTGCTTCGACAACAACGCAGATGTAAGTTAAAACCAAAATGGGCAAAACACAAAAATGCATCTTCATCATTCACTGCTTTTTTTTCTCTTCTCCTTTTTTTTAAAGCTAACATTAATTTCCTTTCTGTTTGCACATTGAATGCTCATTGGCTGCTCATCATGCCTGTCACTGCTAGGGTGAGCCTTTGTGTCCAATCAGTGGCTCGTCTTCTTTGACCTATTACCCGTCCATCATTTTGCTGCTGCTTCTGCTTTGTGTTTGATGGTCAGTTTTTTCTCTTTGTTTTGCTGCCATTCATATTTCAAATAGTTTCCTGTATAGTGTGGCAAAAATTTCTTTGTATGTTCTCAACCCCATTTTAACTGTAGCATGCTAGACTTTCGTTAAAATGCCCTATATTGTTTACTCAGTGCCTCGAAATGGACCTAGAGGCAGGACGCCACTGCTTTCCTCTTGCTGTGAAAGTAGGAAGTGCATTTTCAGCTAGTTCCCTGAGAGATTTTCTGTGAAATAAACATAGGAAGCTCCAGATGTGTTTCCGTCCTTTTGACAGCATCATTGATAATACGCCCCTATGCCTCTCAAACCTGGGGTATCCCAGGACTTTCATTGGCACGCCCTCCACACACATATAGAATGTAAGCCTTGTTTCAGAAGACCATCACGTAGACCATCAGAGTCGTGAATTATTTCTACAGCAGGACTTTTTGCATGCGTGCCATTGATTTGATTCATTCCTTTTCAGTTCAGCCAAAACATGTTTTGATAATCACTTTTCAATTCACATAGACATGTCTTTTGACTATTCTGTCTTTTGTGTCTATGGATCTATTTACTTTAACTTGATGTACTAAAATAACTGAAATAAAAATGAATAATAACTAAACATATTTTTAAAAAACGGTTACACTTTATTTTAAGGTGTCCGTGTACTTACTATAGGATTAGGGTTTGGTTTGGTTTAGGGTTAGTTTCATGTAATTATGCATAATTTAAACTTATTACTACAGTAACCACATGCAACGTGCAACAAGGACACTGTAAAGTAATGTTACCACAATAACTAATAAAAATAATTCAACATGTAAAAAAACTATAATAGTATCCCAGTAGCTATGTTTCCATCCAAAGGTGCAAATTTAACTAATGTGCAAAATTGGCATATTGCATAAAACATTTGCGAATAAAGCTGCATTTCCATCCCATGTGTTCAAGATCATCACTTGCTGGGATATCGGAGCAAAATATCTGTAATAAAAATGAAAGTTGCTGCAATCGGGAAAGCTGTGGATCTTTTATCCTTTATCATAAATGACTTGCATCTCAGAGCGCACAGACGAGACGCAATAAACGCTGTCATGTTATCTTGTGTTCAGATGCCTGGTGTTTGGGAACGCAGTCATGTGAGACTTCTGGGAGGTCATTATACCAAGTCATTCTGATGACAGGCTTTTGGCTTATGCATTTCAGAATGATCAAACCAACATTTGAGATGCTGTGCAATGAAATTGGTCCACTAGTCAATACAGTTATCCAATCACATCCACTGTCGAGGCCAAGTTTTGTGAGTGTCTCGTTGCACGTCGAGGGATTTATTCAGTAAATGTGTTTCCATCGTACTTTATGCACGTCTTCTTATTAGATACTTCTTTATCCCAAAATGCACATAAAATAGGTGGATGGAAACATAATTAATGATACTAAAGATATGAAAACTGGACCAAACTGGTCATTTTTGATTATTAAAGGATTAGTTCACTTTCAAATTAAAATTTTCTGATAATTTACTCACCCCCATGTCATCCAAGACGTTCATGTTTTTCTTTCTTCAGTCGAAAAGAAATTAAGGTTTTTGATGAAAACACTGCAGGATTTTTCTCAATATAGTGGACTTCAATGGAGCCCAAACGGTTGAAGGTCAAAATTACAGTTTACAGCGATCCCGGACGAGGAATAAGGGTCTTATCTAGAGAAACCATCACTCATTTTCTAAAAAATTTTTTAAAAATGTATATGTTTTTACCATAAATGCTCATCTTGAACTAGCTCTCTTCTTCTTCTCTATTTGATTTCCAGCAGTGTAGACACTGCTAAGTGTATTACTGCCCCCCATAGGTCAAAGTTTGAAATAAATTGTCATGTACAATATGCTAGTGCAAGTATATAACAATTAGTTCAAACTTTAAAGGTGCTAAAGAGTATCTTTTTGTCGACTGAGAAACCAAAGACTGTTACTGAGTCTTTGAAATGAGCGCATGCGTAAGAACAACCCCCCTCCTTTCGAGGGAACGGCTCCAAAAACTCGTGCACGAGTATTGGAACACGAGTGTTTACCACCAGCATTCGCTGTATAGTGTTAGTGGATTCATTATGTCGGACTCACCGCAGGTAACTCATAATCTGCAGTTGTTACTCCTGTCTCTGGACAAAAACGTTGCATGCGGCGCCTGTAGAGTGTGGAAAGTTACTGGAGCGCGTAGCCATGCACGTCTCTCACAAGGAACGTCAAGGCAGTGATTGACAACCCAGAGGGCCAATCAGCGCACGTCTCTCACAAGGAACGTCACGGCAGTGATTGACAAGCCAGAGGGCCAGTCGTATACGCGATGATCGCGCAAACGATTGGCTGATGTTTTTAAGGCCCTACCTCGTGTACAGATGATGTATATTGATATTATTCCTTTCAGTGCACCCAATTAATAGTTTTTTTATTAGTTAGTAAAGACAGTTTCAAGTAATATTGCAAAAATGTATAAAACAAAACATCCTCTTTAGGACCTTTAACCTGTGGAGGGCAGTAATACAGCATTTATTCAAGATGAGCATTTATTATTAAAACGTGTGTATGTGTATATATATATATATATATATATATATATATATATATATATATATATATATATATATATATATATATATATATATATATCAGGTAAATTTAATTTGAAAGTGAACTACTCCTTTAACTTGTTAACAATGTTCTAGATGTTTGATTACCTTGGGTCTCAGCTGAGGATTTTCTTGTAGTATTTAATTTTATTTCAGCAGTTTTATTTAAATTAAATTTCTAATATTAGTTTTAGTTACCAATTACAACACCGGTTAAAGCTGTTTGACCACCTTTAACCAGCAAAAAACCAGATGCCATGTTTCAAAAATCACTTAGAAACCCTTAAGCTGCTTCATCTGAACTGAAATGTTCTGACTATAGTATGTACTTTTGTTTTTGTGAGGTTGAAGTCTCTAACATCTCTGTATTGACCGCAGGAGGATGCGACTGACTGTGGTGGTGGCTGCAGTTTGAGTCCGTCTCTCTGGCCGATGTTGGCTCTTCAGCTCCTTCTACTTTGGCTGCTTACCGGAACCGGAACATACTTGTCCTGACCAGAGTGAATCTACAGACTAGAAAAAAAAACAAAAACAAATACTGACTGAACTGCTTAATATACAGACCACAACATAACCACACTTTGACTATACAATCTAAGATTGTCCGTTAGTCAACCCAAAACTATTTGACTAACGCAGATACAGAACTCTACTGTAAAATTGACACGGCTCATCAACTCACTGCCAAATTCTGTCCTCTCAGACCGACCAGAAACAGCAACACAGTCAGACACGAGAGACAGATATATGCTCTTATTTTTTTATTTTATTTATTTTTTGACCTCGGAACAGAACCGCATTACGATCACAAAAAAATGATTCATGCAAAACGTTTAGTGCCACAAACAGGCTAATATAATGTGGTCCGAGACGGCTCCCAGCACCAGCCTGGATCTGAAGCAGGGTTTAGCGGTACAGGAAAGACTGTTCAGCTCTGGAGCTCATTATGAATACAGCTCGAAGTGAGCTTTGCACCAGTAGTAGGTCAGTGATGTCACACCCAAGCCCTTTAGGCCCATAGAGGGCTGTTTTTCTTGTTTTATGTTCATTGATTTCTTTGGTATGTGCAGTAGGGGAAATCTCATGAAGAAATTTGTAGGTCACATTTCACCCCCAAATGATACAGAATATTTTCAAATGTGATTTATTTTTAGCATCATTACTCCAGTCTTCAGTGTCACATGATCCTTCAGAAAACATTCTAATATGATGATTTGGTGCTCAAGTAACATTTTTTAACCATGCATTTTTATTTATTTTTTTTCAGGATGGAAAGTTTAAAAGATTAAGTTAAAAAGAAAAGTTTTGCTGAATTAAAGTTTTCTTACTGACTCTTTTTTTACTTTTCTTATATAGTACCTGTTAAAAGTTTTGAAACATTTACCATTTTTGGTAACACTTTAGTATGGGGAACAATTCTCTAATTGCTTATTAGCTTGCATATTGGCTGTTTATTAGTATTTATAAAGCACATATTAATGCCTTATTCTGCATGACCATATTCTACATCCCTAAATCCTACTCCATACCTAAACTTAAACGTTACAACAACTACCTTACTAACTATTAATAAGCAGTAAATTAAGAGTTTATTGAGGCAGAAGTCATAGTTAATAGGTGTTCCACATGCCAAATTATTACCCAATTTTTTAATGTTTTTGAAAGAAGTCTCTTATGCTCACCAAGGCTGCATTTATTTCATCAAAAATATGTGACATTGATAATAAAAATAATACAAATATATTTTTTTAGAACCAAATCAGCATAATAGAATGATTTCTGGATCATGTGACACTGAAGACTGGAGTAATGTTGCTGAAAATTCAGCTTTGCAGTGACTGGAATAAATGACATTTTAAAATACAGTATATTCAAAAAGAAAACGGTTCTTTTAATTTGTCTTTAATGAGAATAAGTAGCGAGATTTCATTGTCATGAAAATAAAGTCACAAAAAAAAAAAAACACTTATAGGTTAAATTTATACAGAAAATAATTTCATATTTTTCTTTCTTTCGATTAAGGGATGACATATGACCTGGACATTTCTTTGCAGTTTTTGTATGATTTTTAATTTGTGCAAATTTCATCGTTATTTTTTCTAACTTCCAGTTCTTCTGTTGCTAATTTTAAACTTCTCTGAGATCACCAGATAACTTTATCATCAAAGATCGACATAACTCCAAGCATCTGATATAATCGTTGGGGAAAAAAAGTGCCATGTTGAATGTCATGATTCGTTACGGAAAGATTCATTGTGCGTTCAAACCACGCTTGAGCAGTGCATCATCTGATGCAAAATGCAGACTGCTCCAAAGACTGAACAGGCTCCAATTAGTGTACCGAAGCCTTTTTTGTTGTGTCAGAAGTCACACGCTCACGTCCAAGGGTCCAGAGCATGTTGAATGTGCTTCGTACCCTCCCCGTCCTGTCTTCTGGGCCCCTGCTATCAAACGATTGCGTGTTTTACTGTATGTCATCCAGATACTTCATCTGTCAGATTTTGTTCCAGCATGACAGACATGATATCACAAGCGTGTCAGATATTACATCCACATGTTGAACCACTATGCGAAAACACAGCACATGACAGGTTATAAAAAATGTTAAACCCTGGAGAAATGTGCATTTAAGATGGTTGGTTGAATGTATGTTTATTTTATTTATATATTAGTTTATTATAGAAAGTCTGTGTATGAGATTAGGTGATATCAATCAAAAATATTGCCTATAAGGGAACAGTTCCTTTGAATGTTCTGGAAGAAGAACAAATATCAATGGCAATGCCTAGAGCTATAAAAAATGAAATATTTATCCATTCTAATCCAAAGGCCAAGTATCCAGGAATAAAATATTGCTTCTCTCTTCGTTTCAGAGGTGTTTTAACATTTGATGACTTAAAAGCTTTGTCTATTTTAAAATATAAACTTACAATCAGTGTTTGCATGAGTTCTATGGCTTTTTATTCATGCAAAAAAAATAAATTATGATGGCTTTATTAGACTGTATGGAGCTTTATAGATTTTTTTATTTCTTTGTTATAGCCTTTATGATGAGGAGGCTGTTAAAGTGACGTAATTACAGTGATACTATTAAGTGCAACTGAATTTAAAGGTGGAAGGTTCAATGTCGTGGTGATTGCCAAATGAGAATGAAATATAATAAAACGCACGAGATAGATCTAAAATAATGTGTGTGTTTAGTTTACTGGATGTCCGTAAAATATCGCTCGCACCTGCGAGTCCACGTCAGACTTTTTCCTTTGGAATGAGATGAATTTTTCTTTCTATCTTCACTGATGTAGCATTGAGTTACAGACCTAAATATGCAGTGCATTTATGAATCATTACAGACATTTTGGACCCCTCGGAGGCTTTCGGGGTCTGGATTTCTCATCTCAGGCCTGGGGTGGAGGCTGTGGGATGTAACATTTAAATACCTCACTAAACGACGACGTGAGATGCGATTTGATCCAAGAGAGCTGAACTAACTCCCCTCTTTACAAACTATACAGTGTTTAAAATGCCAGTAAAATATATACAAACCCTGCAGAGGCCGTTTCACCGTTTGAACGCAAATTGATCCCATGCCACGTCCGACAAAGAACATCCGAAAAACATGAAACAGGTTAATGACATGATTATGCTAAAACTAAAAACTCGAAATCTGGCAGTGCCTACACTGTTAGTCAAGAAGAGCGAATTACTTAAAAGTAGCATTCAGCTGGGGATTTTATTGGCTTGCTGCATAAAAAAGTGTTTTCATATGTTCACCATCATGGTGGAATACAAGAAACTGAACTTTTAATATTACAAAAAAAAATTGCTATGTGGATCCATTGATAAGTAGTGAAAACCACACACTCCAAAGTCCAAATCATGAATCCAAAAAAGTTTGAAAATCTGTTTTATATATATATTAAAAAAAAAAAATTCCACTTTACATAAGAGGGGATAGACAATTTAAGTGTGTTCAGGTTTGCACGGTGCTCCCGCAATGCTCTTTGACATTTCGACCCTCGCATGAAATGTTAGACGTGTATAGACGTGCCCCCCTCATGTAAAGAGGAATCGGTTGTGTGTATTTATTGTATGTTTTCTGAATGCTGCTCTCAGCTGCTGTGCTGTCTCATAGGGCTACCATGTGTCTGTGCTACTGAACGTATTTACTGGTGTTGGTGCTCAGTGTGCCGGAAAGTTTTCTCTGAGGTTGCGTTTCTTTTCCTGAGTGTTTCGAAGTCACTCTTTGATTTGTGTGTTCAATGGTGGGGAGGGGCGTGGTGTGTGCCTCCAAAGCCCCGCCCACCTCACTTGGTTGTGCTTACAACTAATATATAATATATATATATATATATATATATATATATATATATATATATATATATATATATATATATATATATATATATATATATATATATTCTTTTGTGGAAACTGACACGCCTGAAACAATTTTCTATACATTTGTACAATAATGTTGTTCAACAAAATAAAACAAAAAAGTTTGTAAAGTTTACAAATGTGTAATTCTTGTGCAAAATACAATATATTCACAATAAAAGTTTATTATTACTACCTCTGGGTTTAGTATTGTATTTTTGTTTGTTTTTATTTATTTTATTTTTATATTTAATTTTGTCTGCCTCGTCACAGAGATGCATTAAGAGAATACAGGTAAATAGCTTTTCATTTTCATGTATTCACAACAGTGGCTAGAAATAAATACATTTTGGAGTTCAATATATTCTAGGATGCATTAAATTAATCAAAAGTGGCTGTAAGACTTGCATTGTTACAAAAAAAATCTATTTAAAATGTTCTTTTGAGCTTTCTGTTCATCAGACAATCCTGAAAAAAAATCATCTCAGGTTACAACTGTAACCTTGGTTCCCTGAGAAGGGGAATGAACAGAAAACTGGTTAGAGTTGCCACACAAACAAGCGACTTTCTGAAGACAAAAAAAGTTGATGATGTGTTCCTTGGGTGCTCATTTATAGTCGTGTCATACCGACGCGTCATCTCTTGTAGTGGCCATTCAGGTTTGCCGTGTAGCATACATGCTTCAGACACCAGCTCACGCTGAAGGTCAATGCAATGACGCAGTGTAGAGCTGCACTTCGAAAGGGAATCACTGTTTACGAAAAAAAAATAAAAAATAATAATAATAATGTTGATGGTAATAATACAAAATGTTTCTTACGCACCAAATGAGTATATGACATTTCTGACACTGGATTTCATGTGACACTAGAGTAATGGCTGCTGAAAATTCAGCTTTGCTTTCATAGGAATAAATGATTCATTATTCACTGATTCCCTCCTTTATTCTTCTCATTTTTTAAATTCTTCCTAATTTTACATTTTAAATTTTCCTTTCTAAAAAGCCTATTACTTATATATGTTTGGCCACAAGTTAGGCAGCTGTAATTACATAGAAAATTGAGAGGCCACTCAGCATAAAATAAAGTAAAATATTTTTAGTAAATTTTGATTTTTTTTAATTTACAAATATTTTCTTTTAATTTAACAGTTTTAAGAATATTACTTTTTTTTTTATCAATTTCTGAACCCCTGCAGTTCCTACATAGACATCATTTTAATGGAATTCACATTGCTGATTAAAAAAAAAAAGTGGATTCAGTTTTCTTTCTCTTTGGATTTTTATATCATTATGCTACAAGATTACTCAATTCAAATCAATATGTGACCTTGGACCACAAAACCAGTCATAAGTCACATGGGTAAATTTGTAACAATAGCCAACAAAATTGTATGGGTCAAAATTATCGATTTTTTTTTTTTTATGCCAAAAATAATTAGGATATTAAGTAAAGATCATGTTCCATGAAGATATTTTGTAAATTTCCTATCATGAATATATCAATAATGTATTTTTGTGAGTGGATATGCATTGCTAAGGACTTCATTTGGACAACTTTAAAGGTGATTTTCTCAATATTTAGATTTTTTTGCACCCTCAGATTCCAGATTTTCAAATAGTTGTATCCCAGCCAAGTATTGTCCTATTCTAACAAAGGAAAGCCTATTTATTCAGCTTTCAGATGATGTATAAATCTCAATTTCAAAAAATTGCCCCTTATGACTGGTTTTGTGGTCCAGAGTCATATATGATAAATAAGTTAGGTCATAATCAAAAAGTAATCAGATTATATTATCCTTTGTGTAACGTAATACATTACTAATTACAATTGTCATCATGTAATTTGTATTCAGTAATATATTACTATTTATTTATTCTATTTTTGTGTCAATCGCTCAAGGAATGCCCACCCAGGAATGTGACCTCTTAAGCATGAAACAGCCATTTCCTGTTGACTCTGCCCATCTTAGGAACAGACCGAGCCAGAAAACGCCCCCCATACGGCCACTAAGAGGACATCCCCACTGGCAGATAAAACAACGTTTAATTGAGGGTGACGGAGCGTGGACTTTACTCCAGATTTTGGGAGAGCGAATCTTCTGAAGCTCTTTGCTGTCTTCTTGATGGCTTTTAACAGGCTATCTATGACGACAGGCCTGCACTGTTATTTCCAACTCATTGAGCAGAAGAGGTCCAGATGCATGTGCATCTGTGTGTGTGTGTGCCACGCTCCAGCTTTTAAGAGAGTATCGTTTAATTTCTTCAGTGGTTGGAGAGTGGTTTATGGTGTCTGGATGTGCAGGATGCTTTTAGGGCCTGGCGGATGGGTTTGAGATGGTTATCTGGGGTGTGGGGTCACGGTAATCAGATATCGCTTGTCGTCGATGCACAGCTTGTGACCTGAGGCGCAGTTACCATCTCAAAACAAGCAAGTCATGGACCAATAACAAACATAGAGTGATACGAGAGACACTCCGTCGCTTTGCTCCCTGGTAGAAATGACCTCACGACTCTATCCTCTGAAAAATCTGAGCAGTGATAATCAAAGTCTAAATAATAATAGTATTCATTACACTTCAAGGATACTGGAAGGTTGTAGAAACTCAAAGGGTTGAACACAGATCTATGTAATGTTTGGGTTATCTATTGGGATATACAAACCTTACATATATATGTTTATATTTGAAAAAAAAAACAACTGCTCTTTGTGTATTCCTATGGAATACAGACATAAATCTGTTTAGTTTTAGTCTAAGCACTATGTTTCGGTCAATGGCAGGCATGATTTATTTGTAATAGAATCATCAGTCATGTGGTTTCGAGTAGATGTGTGCCAATACTTAAGTATTCAAACTTTCAATATTCACCTGGCTGGCAAATAGTCTCTTAGAAAGCGAAGGCATCAGAAGGATCAGATTAACATTGGCCCATTAATGTGAGCCAGTGTACTGAGGTCTTGTGTGGGGCCACAGAGGCCTCTGGGGGGCCCAACTAGTCTCAGCACCCATTATAGGGATACAGAGGCCATCCTAGAGGCAGGTTTTCCAACTATTACATATTTTGTTCAGAATTTTACCTGTCTAGAGTTTTTATTTGTTGAAAACATGCTATAAAGTGAGGGTATTTTCAGAAATAGTGCAAATAAATTAATTATTTTTTTTCTAAATCAGGGGCCTCATTCACAAAACATTTTATCTTACCACTAAGAGTTGTCCTAGATAGCAGTAAAAGTTCTTAGCTAGAGTTTTCTCCTAAAACCTATTCACAAAGCAGCTGCTGAGACAAACTTTCACTAGGGAATAGAGAGAAGTCTTAAAGGGTTAGTTCACCCAAAAATGAAAATTCAGTCATTAATTACTCACCCTCATGTCGTTCCACACCTGTAAGACCTTCATTCATCTTCGGAACACAAATTAAGATATTTTAGATGAAATCTGATGGCTCAGTGAGGCTTCTATTGCCAGCAAGATAAATAAAACTTTCAATGCCTAGAACTAAAAACATATTTAAAATAGTTCATGTGACTACCATCAACCTTTATGTTATGAAGCAGCGAGAACACTTTTTGTGCGCCAAAACAAAATAACGACTTTTCAACACTATCTAGTGATGGCCGATTTCAAAACACTGCTTCATGAAGCTTCAAAGCTTTACGAATCTTTTGTTTCGAATCAGTGGTTCGGTGCGCCAAAGTCATGTGGTTTCAGTAAACAAGGCTTCGTTCCATCATAAGTGTTTTGAAATTTCAATTGTTCACGTGACTTTGGCAGATTAATACAGTTTAATACGCAATGTCGCATTCATATAGCAGATGAATCACCTTTGATAATGAACGTGATATTGCGTAGCTTGTCAGTGAACTACGGCTCTTTCTATTAAATGCCGCTCCATTTGAAAGCAGGTGATGGCGATTTAGCGGTAATCAGGGAACCGGCTTTACTGATGAAATGCGCGTGACAATCTCATGCGATATATCGTGCAGCCCTACTCGTTACTATGGATGATGTCAACATGCTTACTAACTCTGTCCACAGTGATTGGCTGAGAGGGAATGGGTCTCTGTCAGTGATTTAATTATAGAAATATTGTAGAACGAGGTTTTAAAATAAGAATGTTGCAGGGATCATTCAATACAGTTTGCCTGTAAATAAATGAAACTTTGTCATTGCAGACTAAAATCTATAAATCAAAATATTTATTGCACTCAAGGCTCTATCGCCTATTGCCTCAATGGTGTACAGTGTCTTTTCCCATCGCAGGAATAAATTACATTTTAAAGTATATTCAAATGAAAAACAGTTATTTTAAATTTCACATTATTACTTGTGTATGGAGCCCTGCACATGACATGCAGGAAAAAAATAATAGGCTAAATCGTGCGCATGATTTACTATTTTGTTTCCTTGATTTACAAATTCATAATTTTTTTATAAATCAAGGGGAACGAATTAGTAAATTGTGTGCATAATTTACTTTTATTTCTTGCATGTGCGGGGCTCGGTACTTATGACTTATAGCTGTTCTATTATTTTTATTTTTATTAATTGATGCAGGAGTAGCTAGGTCTAGTAGGTACCACTAAAGAAGGTTATACAACTATAGACATGCACACAGTGCCAGACTTTACTCTCTGAATGCACCCCTGACCTCTGTGCACTGAAACTTAATTGGTCAGTGCTGGTGTGAGATTTGTAAGGGTGCTGTTTGTTTCTGTAAGGAGTGTGAGGGTCACGGATTAGTTCCTGTTCCTTAATAAAGCACAGATTGTGCTTAGAGAGAGTAACAAGTTCGACCAAGGACGCAAGGAATGGTGTGTTTACCTCTAGATAGGCAACTCAACACAATCCTTTGTTTTGTTTTGTTGTTTTTTTTGTTTTGTTTTTGCCTCTGCCTCAGATGCTGCCTTTCTTATTATCAGGGGTGCACATAAGAGGCACGCATACACAGTAAAAATAAACAATGCACACCAGAAAACATGGAGGGAAGTGCTTTAGGGTGCGTTCACATTTGTAGTTTGGTTCATTTGGTCCGGACCAAAGCAGAAAAAAAACATTTAGTCCTGGTCCGATTAGCGTTCAGATTGGCAATTTTATCACCGGACCAAAAGATACCGAACCTTAAGACATGGATACATTCACAACGTGATTGGCCGGATTTTATGATGTATTGCCTATTTTGAGACGGAACTTACCGAACATCCAAAACAATGCTGTTTGCTGAGGTAAATGCGCTCGTTGTGTGTGCGCGTAGCGGTGCGTAGCCTGAATGTAATGGTATTTTGGCAAGCTGGTGAAGAGCTTATAAAATGTGTAAAGTAGTCAAAACAGCGGCGGGAATCCATCCGTCATACACACAAACGATCTGCTGCGTGGAGACGCGCGTCTGATGCCTGTGATGGCGAGAAAAACCGACATGCGTGAGGATTCTGTCCTTTTTAGGGTCTCGTCTTCCTGTTTTTGGTTCGGTTACATGTCTTTGGTCCGTGTTGTGTTCATATATCATTCGAACCGCACCGCACTCATCTTTTCAGCGGTCTCGGTTCGAATGGCAGCGTTCACACATGTTCAAATGAACCGTACTAACCGAGCAGTCGCACCAGGGTTCGTTTTAATCGAACCATACATGACAAGTGTGAACGCACCCTTATAGAGTAGGCTACCTACATTTTTGAGGACCGTTTATAGGGACATGTTTACTTACTGGAGGAGGATTTTTCTCCATCTCTGGTAAGATTGGTAAGAAGTGTATTCTTTAATTATTAGGTGTGTAACGGATCGCAGTTAATCAGTGATGCGTACAGATAAGGTCCAGTGGTTCGGCACGAATGTGATTCGCAGATTAACTGCTAAATTTAACCATCATAGAGTTAAAGTTTATCATTTGGGCGTGTTTTGTCTTGCCAAATAACACATTCAAATGATTTTAAAAGCGGAAAAAGAAACATAAAAGCTGTTATCTGTGCACACAGCCTCACACCCCGAAACGCGCGCACACAGAGAGAGAGAGACAGTCAGACATTGCTCGAACACCAAATTAATTCCTCTTCCGTGTTTACTTGCACTTGAACAGACACATATACACAAAATTATGTCAAAATACCTGTCTCGGCCAGTATTCTCTCGAATATGTCATAAGTGAACAGTTGAGAAAGAAACCAGATGTGCGTCACTTATTCAGTCCGTGCTTTCTTTCTTAAAGTGACAGCAGCCTAATATTCTTGCTGTTGTCTGTGTCATTAATGTTAGTAAAAAAAAATCATTATCATCATCTACCATGTTCGAGAGAAAAGAAGATAGTGAGGAGAGCAGTCAGGAGGAAAGTGATGAGGACCGCTTTTAGGATAAGTGTGTCGTAATAGTCGTAGGATAAAGTGTGAGTACCAAGCAACATCTCCAGGTGCTCCCTTGAGAACCAGACCAAAAGTTATGTGCACCCCTGCTAATGATGGACAAAACACATACTGTATGTCTGACATTCATTGGTCAAACTCCATTTAAGCTTGATATTAGTAGAACAATTTTAATAATATAATAATGACATGCAAAAATTCATTCTGCCCATGTCACATGGGCAGGTCACACGTCACACAGAATGGAGCTTGCGCATCAAGGGTGAAGAATGTTACTGCTTTACTAAACAAGCAAGTTGTGCACACTGTTATTTTTACATTTAGTAAAACTACAGAATTTTTATATCAGTATGAATACATGAATAACAGCAGTAAAACGCTTAAACGGTGACCACTGCCAGAGTCACCTGCAAGCAATAAGCAAAAGGGTGCATGAAACTAGCTGAAAGACTTCGGTATCTCAATAGTGCAGCTTTAACTCTGGCAAATATTGATGTGGTGCTTTATTAAACAATACTACAGGGCCCATTCTTTGTCCTTAGGTAATTTCCATGCCTGAGGAGCTAATTGTAATGATCTGTGAAACCATTCAAATTGAACAGCCCTCTTGCACAGAGAGAAGAGAATTAGTTTTAATTTAGGTGTAATGAAATATTGATGAGTATATATTGTGTTCTATGTGCTGTGTTAAAGAAAGAGCCAGCATTCATGACTGCCAGACCTTTTAGATCATTAGGAGCAACATGTTATTCTCATTACTGAGCTGTATGGTAATTAGTCATTAATATGTAAAGGGCCTGTAACAATCCTCTGGAGCTTTTATAATGGTAAAATGAGTAAGACAGCAACGTAGAACCAGTCAAATAAACATGCACACTTGAAGTACCAGCAGCCCCTCCTTTAGATGTAGTAGTAGATGTGCAATAAGCATAACTTCAATTGGCAGTTGTGCAAGGCATGCGCCCATGTGTAAAATCGATTGGAGAACAAAGGCTGCAAAACCTGAAACATGATCGTGTAATCATCTACTTTTACCTCATTGAGTGTTGCATTTCTTTCTCTTTGACTCATTAAATTGCCAAGCCCCATATAAGCTATAGGATGGATTTGTAGCCATTACATGTACATTACAAATCCCAAAGTTCTCCTTTATTAGTCTTCTTGTTGCTGTCAAGAGTAATGACATTCCACCTTGGGAATTTCTGGCAATCAGGAAAGGGAAAGCAGGGCCTCCATGCCAACCTGAAGAATATTTGACAGAATGATACACCTTTTACAAAAAAGAGAGCAATTTGTTTTGAAATGTTGTAGATTAGAGAGATGCTTACAAAGCAGAAATCACCAATAAGATGCTAGCATGTTCTTGGTGGTTGCTAGGGCGTTGCCGTGTGGTCACTAAGGTTGTTTTGAGAGCAGTATTTGGCTGCAAAAATGCTGTGTGTATTTGTCTTCTGTTGTGTGTACATAACATTTATTTTGACCTACGACCAATTGACCTTTTGACCAATTTAATGATCAAAATTCAACCTTGCTGAATAAAAGTATTTTCTTCTTTTAAAAAAACAAAAAAAAGATAGAGAGAGAGACCCCAGTTCTATAGTGGACATCTATGGAAGCCCGTTTCCGCCACTAAAAAAAAAAAAAATAGTAATTGTGATTTTTTTTTTTTTTTTTTTTTATCTCAGAATTCTGACTTTTTTCTCACAATTACGAGTTATAAAGTCAGAATTGTGAGATATAAACTCGCAATTGCATTATATAAAGTCAGAATTCTTTTTTTCCTCACAATTCTGACTTTATAACTCGCAATTGTGAGAAAAAAGTCAGAATTCTGAGACAAACTTGCAATTGCGTGATGTAAAGTCACATTTATGACTTTTTTTCGCAATTATGACTTTTTTCTCACAATCGGAGTTATAAAGTCAGAAATCTGATATATAAACTCGCAAGTGCGTGATATAAAGTCACAATTCTGACTTTTTGTCTCGCAATTCTGACTTTTTTTCTCACAATTGTGAGACATAAACTCACAAATGTGTGAAACTTTTTTCTCGCAACTGTGAGTTTATATCTCAGAATTGTGACTTTATGTCATGCAATTGCGAGTTTATATATATATCGGATATATAAACTCGCAATTGCCTGATATAAAGTCACAATTCTGACTTTTTTCTCACAATTGTGAGATATAAACAATTGTGTGAAACTTTATATTTCAGAATTGTGACTTTATATCATGCAATTGTGAGTTTATATATCGGAATTGTGACTTTATAGCTAGCAATTATTATAGAAAAAAGTCAGAATTGTGAGATATAAACTCACAATTGCAAGATAAAAAGTCTGAATTCTGAGATAAAAAGTCATATTTTTATTTTTTATTTAGTGGTGGAAATGGCTTCCATAGACATCTGCTTTTGTATTCCACAGGAGAAAGTAACAAAGTAAGTCATACTGGGGTGCATTTTTCCAAAACCAACTATTGTCGCAAGTTCCGACCTTGATTAGCTAACAATGCTTTTGGGAAATGCAAAAAAAATGTTGCTTTCAGTCAGATATGCCTATGAAAAATCACTTGTGGGATGCCAGTGTTAACAAAGCCTTATATTCAATTCAGTCAATGTTAAAACAGCCATAAAAATTGTTCAGCATTAACCACAAAGAGCAAAACAATACCACTGGCTAATTTATTATGCCCTTCAGAAACACTACCAGGCCTCCAGCACTGCCTTCAATATGACCACTTGATAGATGATGTTCTGTCAGCAACTACTAGTTCCACTGGTTTCCTGGTACCAGGACCATGACTATATGACAGAACATTAACCGAAACCTCCCACCCGGATACACACACCCTCACACAAATTCAAAGTCATACACATAAGAAAACATGTAAGACAGAATAACACACACATGTGCTAATGGCTCATCTGTTGGTCATTTAGCATCAACGGTAATTATTATAGCAGGCTAGCAGGACCATGAGCACACGACCCACCCTGACGTTTGTTTTAAGCAACACTATTGTGCTTATTTCGGACCAAATCGGGCAGAAAGGAGGGTGTGTGTGTGTGTGTGTGTGTGTGGAAGCTAAAACATTTACAGATGGCGTTAGTACTGCCTCATCAAGAGCTAATCACGCAAACATGGGGCCGCCGTAGATACACTTCCCAAAAGCCCAAGAGTGGCGTGTGTATTTATGCCCACAGATTTGTGACTGTACACTGCATGTGCCTCATTGTGTGTGTTTGAGTGTGTAGGTGTCAGAGGCAGGACCACACGGAATATGAGCCAGCAGAACTCCACAAAACCCTACGCTGATTTGGAATGCCAGACATTCACATCTATCTATCTTAAATTTATTTATTTATTTTTTGGTTACACTATTTTAAGGTGTCCTTGTTACAGTGTAATTATATATTTAAGTACCGAGTAATATTTAACTACATGTACTTAGGGTAATTAGGATTAGGGTTTGGTTGAGGGTTAGCTGCATGCAAGTATGCATACTTTATAGTTATTACTATAGTAACTACATATAACATTTGTAACGACTGTAAAATAAATTTTTTTGTTGATTTATTTGTTTTATTTTATAAGTTGCATATACCTTATGCCACAGTAGCTGGGTCTTCTGGATCTTGTTTCTTTATGAACATGATGTACACATGGAAGGGTGAATAAAGGAAGCCTGAAGTTACTGTCAAATCGAACCGGCCAGTTCTGAATAGAACTCCTTATTAAAAACTTGAAAAGTGACATACATACATGCATACATACATACATACATAATACAACCTAAATTCCGGAAATGTTGTGATGTTTTTTTTTTTAATTTGAATAAAATGAAAACTAAAAGACTTTCAAATCACATGAGCCAATATTTTATTCACAATAGAACATAGATAACATAACAAATGTTTAAACTGTGAAATTTTACAATTTTATGCACAAAATTAGCGAATTTCTAATTTGATGCCTGCTACAGGTCTCAAAATAGTTGGGATGGGGGCATGTTTACCATGGTGTAGCATCTCCTCTTCTTTTCAAAACAGTTTGGAGACGTCTGGGCATCGAGGTTATGAGTTTCTGGAGTTTTGGTGTTGGAATTTGGTCCCATTCTTGCCTGATATAGGTTTCCAGCTGCTGAAGAGTTCATGGTCATCTTTGACGTATTTTTCTCTTGAAAGATCTGGACTGCAGGCAGGCCAATTCAGCACCCAGACTCTTCTACGACGAAGCCATGCTGTTGTAATAGCTGCAGTATGTGGTTTTGCATTGTCCTGCTGAAATACACAAGGCCTTCCCTGAAATAGACATCATCTGGAGGGGAGCATGTTGCTCTAAAACCTTTATATACTTTTTGGCATTCATGGTACCTTCCAAAACATGCAAGCTGCCCATACCTTATGCACTTATGCAGCCCCATACCGTCAGAGATGCTGGCTTTTGAACTGAATGCTGATAACACGCTGGAAGGTCTCCCTCCTCTTTAGCCTGGAGGACACGGCGTCCGTGATTTCCAACAAGAATGTCAAATTTGGACTCATCTGACCATAGAACACTTTTCCAGTCAATTTTAAATGAGCTTTGGCCCACAGGACACAACGGCGTTTCTAGACCATGTTCACAATTGGGTTCCTTTTTGCATGATAGAGCTTTAGTTGGCATCTGCAGATGGCACGGCGGATTGTGTTTACTGACAGTGGTTTCTGGAAGTATTCCTGGGCCCATTTATTAATTTCATTAACACAATCATGCCGATGAGTGATGCAGTGTCGTCTGAGGGCCCGAAAACCACAGGCATCCAATATAGGTCTTCGGCCTTGTTCCTTACGCACAGAGATTTCTCCAGTTTCTCTGAAACTTTTGATGATGTTATGCACTGTAGATGCTGAGATTTGCTAGATGTTCTCCCAGCTGAATCTTTTCAAAAATTTCTTGCTTTTTCCGCCATTTGTTGCCACTGTGCCAACTTTTTTGAGACCTAGCAGGCATCAAATTTGAAATGTGCTCATTTACTGGATAAAAGTGTAAAATTTCTCTGTTTAAACATTTGTTATGTTATCTGTTCTATTGTGAATAAATTATTACCTTGTGTGATTTGAAAGTCTTTTAGTTTTCATTTTATTCAAATTTAAAAAATGGTTGGGAACTTTTCTGAAAAAAACAACAACCTGAAAATAGATTTTAATTTTAATGATCTTGTAATGATTTGTTAATCTGATTGCCTTCAGCTATTAATAAAAGTATAGTGCTCATGGTTCAGGTTAATAAATTGAAATTGGCCTTCTGAAAAATCCAGCATAAACCATCATGAATTCCATGTTGGTCAAGGCTGGTTTATGATGGTTAGAGCTGATAGTTAGGGTCTAGCTAACGGACCAGCATACAATATTGGGTTAAAAACAACCCAAGCTGGGTTGAAAATGGAGAAACCCAGCAATTGGGTTGTTTTAACCCAGTGGTTGGGTTAAAAGTTTGCCCAACATGCTGGGCAGTTTTATATAACTCAACTATTGTTTAAAAATTACTATATGTCTGGCTCAAAATGAACCCAAAATAGGTTGGAAATTAAAAATCAGACACATTACGAGGCTACAATAATAATCAAAAGGTGAACATTTATTAATAAGCAATTTAATAAATGTTTATTGTTTAATTATTATTCATTAAACATGAATTAATGTTCATTTCCAACATACTTTGGGTTAATTTTAAGCAAGCAATATTGCAATTTTTAAACAATAGTTGAGATAAATAAAACTACCCAGCAAAAACTATCTAACTGCTGGGTTAAATCAGCCCATTCACTGAGTTAAAACAACCCAATCACTGGGTTTGTCCATTTTCAGCCCAACTTGGGTTGTTTTTAAACCAGCATTTTTTAGTGTATAGTTATGATGTTCACAAGAAAATCCGAGGTGGTGTAGCTGGTCCACACGCATTCCCGCTTCCCATGCTGGGGACCAGTAAACCAGCATCCCATGCTGTGTCCAGCATGCAAAACATACCTTATGCCGGTTACCAGCAATGCTGTATTTTTCATCAGGATTGGCCTTGTGAATTGTGTGAGATGGCGTTCTCCTTTTCTTTGGCCTGTCTGAGCCCAGCTGTGAGCACAAGTCCCTGTGCAGACGTTCACCAGTGTTCCCCTCAGGCTTGCTCCTTTATTCAAGTCAGCCAGGACCTTCTGACTTCTGCACAGCTGCCTGTAATGGACCCTCCAAATCTGGCTACTATCAAAGGACTAATTAGGGGCATGCATATTGACAGGTGCTTAGGAGGTAAAAAGAGTCTGATTTGTGTGTTTATTGTGTGTTCGGGTGCAAGTTGAGGTGGTCAACGTTTTCTTTCTTTGAAGATAAAAAAAAATATATTTAATTTTTTTTTTTTTTGTAATTTGAAATGTCCCCCAGACTATCCCCAAATGGGATGCATTCAAACATTTCCAGTCTCCATGTGAAAGATAGAAGGTTTACGACTGCCTCATTAGTGTTTGCATTTAGCCAGGCTCCTCTGGATCGCCTTAAGTGATTGAAACACTTTACTCTAATAGGACTATTATAGACACAGTAAAGAAATAACAACATGTTTGTGTACTGTGCATTCATGAACAAGCTCACTTTGGCCCTCTCACATAGTTTCTCATTCTAAGCCAATGTCAATATTATTTTGTACATTTACATGCACATTATTCAGTTTGGCCGTCTAATAAATCATTCACATGTGTTTTTTTTTTTTTTTTAATCTGAGAAACCATAGCCTTAGTCCCTTGTTCTCACACTTTTCTCTAAAACAGTTGTTCTGTTCTGTTTTAGATCAAGTAAGCAGAATCCTCACACCTGAGACCAGGTTCTTCCTGAAAAAAATAAAATAAAATTAATTACTGTTTTTCATCTACCACTTTTAAAATTGCATTAATTGTATAATTGTGGTATTTATGGATACCATGGTCATTTTTGTATGAAATGATATTCCCTCTTTTTTTTTTTTTATGAAATTTTCTGATTATTCAGAAAAGAAAAAAAGTAAATTGTAATTATTCTTTGCTTCTATTCACCAATATAAGTTCTTGGGATATTTCCTTGGTCATGTGACATAAAGTCTACGGTAAAGGATGCAACATCTAAACACAAACACAATAGCTTTGTCATGTGTCATGCACTGTCGACTCTACATACAATATATTTATGCCTACACCCATAAATATTTGACATGGCGTTCACATTTTTGCCATGTGAAGTAAATGTACGTGACTTTGAGAAAGTTCTGGAGCCTTCTTTTCCAAAAGAAATCACAATACTGTTTATAGAGGGGGGAAAAAAACATCCTAAACTTTAGTTTGGTGAAACTACTTCAAAATGACCAAATTAATAGATGAAACAAACTCATTGTTCAGAATGTTTATAAATGATGATGATTATTAAATTTCCTCTTCTAGACAGGTTCCTAGATCCATTTCAAAAACATTCTGGATTTTTATATTTTTTATTCATTTTTTTTTACTTTTTTTTTTTTTTTACTTTTTTGGGTGACTTACTGGGCAATGTGATTTTAATGTGAAATAAACACTTTTTTTTTTTTTTTAGAACTGTGAGCCTAAATATTTCATTTTATTTAGATGATCATGACAAACCAGTTTACAGATTTTTACTAATTTATTGACTTTCGTTTTCTGTCTTTTGCATCACAACTCTTTGCTATCTCTAATCCAGAGTGAGAGTCACACAGGAAGTGTGTGTTTATTTGGAATGGACTTCTCTATTTACTGTGCCTGGAAGCTTCACCGCAGGATGCTCAAATGCAGCTGTTTGCTTTGTTTGTAAGTGACTGTGTATTATTGTATCATTTTAATGTTCCACATACCTGCTCAAGCTTTGAATGTGTGGGGGGAGGCGAAACGTAAGTGTGCCTGTATGTATTTTAGGAGGGATGGCCAGGATATTGTGTGTTCTTTGGGGTCAGAAACGGGTTCAGGTAATTTGCTGCAGCTGAAGTTAAAACCAGCACCAGATCTGAATGACAAATCTCTACAAAGCTGCAGGAAATCAATTAGCACCCTCAGGAACTAACCTTCAATGCTTTTTATGCTTGAAAATTGCTCTCTCTGTCTCTCTCCTTAGTTGTCCTAATTTCTATATCCCCATTCCAAACTTAGATCTAATTCCCTCATTTTTTCCCCCACGTGTGACATATACCTCTTAATACATCATCATTCTGTCTGCAAAGAATGTCTTGTTTTCCACTTACTACAGTAGCATTGTGTGTGTGTGTGTGTGTGTGTGTGTGTGTGTGTGTGTGTGTGTGTGTGTGTGTGTGTGTGTGTGTGTGTGTGTGTGTGTGTGCTTTTGTTTATATTGCATTGTGGGGACCAAATGTCCCCATGATGTAATATAAACCTGAGTTCACCTACATCGTGGGGACCAGCCAGCGGTCCCCACAATGTAAATGGGTTTATAAATCATATAGAATGAGTTTTTGTGAAAAAGTAAAAGTTTGCACAGTTTCCTGTGAGGGTTAGGTTTAGGGGTAGGGGCAGGGTAGGGGGATAGAATGTACAGTTTGTTCAGTGTAAAATGCATTGAAGTCTATGGAAAGTCCCCACAATTCACAAAAACAAACATGTGTGTGTGTGTGTGTGTGTGTGTGTGTGTGTGTTTGTGTTGGGAGTTCAGGTATACCCTACGTTATAGGGACAAAACAAAGATGGCAATATCCAAAATCCTTGTCCTTGTGAGGACATTTTTTGGTAAAGAACTTAGAAATCATACCAAGTGATGTTTTTTGAAAATGTAAAATTGCAGAAAGTTTTCTGTGATTGGGTAGGTTTAAAGGGATAGAATATTCAGTGTAAAAATCTTTATGTCTATGGAATGTCCCCATACAACAAGAATATATGTGTGTGTGTGTGTGTGTGTGTGTGTAGCACTAACTTCAGGTGGCACTCTAACTGACCATTCACAGACCATCTGATGAATATTACACTCTAAAAATGCATTCTCAAAATGTCATGTAATGATTGGCTAACATTATCCAATTTCCAGGAGTAGTGCAGGTTTTCATCAGGCTGCCATGTTTCAAGTTATTAAACTGGAATTGCTAAAGTCTGCAAGGTTCATGTCATCCAGTCTTTAAAATATATGGGCTGTGTGCCATCCAGAATTGAACTGAGAATGCCTTTTATATTCAAATTTCATTTCCTCAATTTGAACTGAATTTGAACTGAGGTTGCAAACCAGATCTAAGTGCAGAATTTTAATTTGAATGTAAAAAAAAAAGGAAAGTTGAATTGGAATTTAAAGAAATAACTGACAAAAAATTTGAAATCAAAAGTTTAAAAGACTTGAAGTTAGACTTGACTAAGATAGATAGATGGATGGATGGATAGATGTTCAATTTTAATATTATAAAGCGACGAGAATATTTTTGGTGCACCAAAAAACAAACAAACAAAAAAAAAAAAACGACTTATTTAGTGATGGCCGATTTCAAAACACTGCTTCATGAAGCATAAATAGCATGATTCAGATCGCGTGTCAAACTGCCAACGGCTGAAATCACGTGACTTTGGCGCTCTGAACAGCAGATTCGATACACTGATTCATTTATGATCCGATGCTTCCTGAAGCAGTGTTTTGAAATTGGCCATCACTAAATAAGTCGCACCAAAAATATTCCCGTCACTTTATAATATTAATATTGAACCTGATTGTACTCACATGAACTGATTTAAATATGTTTTTAGCACCTTTATGGATCTTGAGAGAGGAAATGTCATTGCTCCCTATGCAGGCCTCACTGAGCCATCAGATTTCAACTAAAATATCTTATTTTGTGTTCTGAAGATGAACAAAGGTCTTACGGGTGTGGAACAGCATGAGGGTCAGTAATAAATGACAGAATTTTCATTTTTGGGTGTATAAACAGGAAAAAACATTTAAAAAACTGGACGTTTTGAATGTTTGGAGAACATTCAGAAATAACTTTTCGTAACTTAATGGGAACATTAGCAAATGTTCTATTTTTGTAAGCCGGGATTTTAATATTTAACCAGACCATTTTTAGCCAATATAAGCTGCAATGTAGAGCAAACTTGTGAATAATGTGCTTAAGTGTACTTAAGTAAGTGTATGTTTATCTGTTTGAGTGCACAGCAGCAATAACACGTCCCTGTGTTGACTGAAAGGTAAATTAGTCTGTTGTCTGTATCTCCTTACATCTTTACCACATCAGCACCACTGTGAATGACTCATTATATGTTTGTTTTCACTGCACATGGTCTTTGTTAGACACCAGACACAAACCAGAGTGAATTAGTCTGTTGTTTTGTTTATTTGTGGGAACAAGGGCTAAACACATAGACCAAACCACATGTGGTGAAATCGCTGTTTGTGTTCTGATCCAGATATCAAGCCTGTTGAAAGTTCAATAGATTATGAATAGTATTCACACGATTCACTTTCGCAAAGTATGTTATATTATGTGGGAATCACAGCTGTACCTTTGTGCTGTCATTATAGATTAACAGATTCCACATGGACAATTTATGAAAGTTCCCTGTAATTAAGGAACGTTTTCAAAACTTCTCCCTTGAAGAATGAAAGTGACCTTTAGATGTGCGGTTCTCACCCTGAATGCATCATGGAATTAGCTGCAATTATATACTGATGTGGCTGTGAATCAAATTCCTTGTTAAATTCCCAATATGATCAATGTCTTAGCTCAAATCCTATTAATGTCTTTTTATGCATGCTTCTTAATTTATCGCCACATATGTGTTGGGTGCGATTTTTGCAAACTAAGCGGCCTGGTTCACCACAGATCCCGTAATTCTGACTTCAACGGTGGGATTCTTCAGATGTCAGCTTTTGCAATCTGCATGCATCTGGTCTTAGTTATGGTGGTTTGAAGTCTCTTTACACAGACCAAGAACTCCTTACATTTTGATCCATGTTGCTACATTGTTTTTTTTATTGTAGAGAGTCACTCAGATGTTGTCAGGGATGGAGATAGACAGCACTCCAGGAAGAGTAGAGGAGTGAAGGATTTACACAGAAAATTATTTGCTGCATCAAAGCAACTAAAAGTCATTCATTTGGGCATGATGTGACAGCTGAGGAAGTTAAAACACAAATACCTGACTTAGAGCGGCGATTACCAATAGTGGTGAAATCAGTGGAGCCGTATGGTATGGTATGAGCCGTATGATAGTGTAGGTATTTGTTTTGGCCCACATACAGCAATATAACATAGAGGAGAACTGTATCAGAAATTGTTGGCATTTTGATCAATTGGTTCATGCACTCATTCATTTCATTGATCAGAACATTTCTAGGTCATATTGCATCCCAAAATTCAAATGAAATCAATAAGAAAATGGGTTGCACTTTATTTTACAGTATGTGTACTTACAGTGTACTTACAGAAGCCCCTGGTAAATGGAATCCTGGGTTATCTTGACCTGGGTTTAATCACAGTATGAAAAGCCCAGCATGTACATGGGGAACAGGACTGTAACATAAAGTGCTTCCAGAAAATGTATTGTCTTGTATAGGAAGTTATTTATTTATTTATTTTTACATGACATTTAAGCACGTTTCCATTCAATTGTATCATGTCCCACATAAATCCTAAAAAAAGTGAAGCATGACTTACTGTATGCTGTATGGTTGGTAAGAAAAGACTATAGAATAATGCTGCGTTCCAGGCAGGTTTTTGAGTCCGTAAGTCACGACTTCAAACCACGACTCACGACTTTGTAGCGTTCCAGGAAAGTCACGCCACACTGCCTGAGTGTAAACAAACCAGCATGGCTGACCATACAGGGCTTATGCCCATTTACAATTTTTTCTATCGCCAAAGGTGCTTCCTTCTTGCTTATTTGAGGGAAATGGAGGAGGAAAAATGACTTTTATTTTACGTTATTTTACCGTGCACTTGCATAAATACCGTATCCGTAGGGGCTGCCATTGTTGTTTCACAGGCTATATGACATCAGAGCGCGGAACTGGGAGTACATCGATCTAGTACGAGTTCACGGGTGGAAAGTCACGGGTTTGACTGCCGTTCCAGGTCATTTTCATGGGTAGAAGGTTGGAAAAACACAGGTTACGGGTTGCCTGGAATGCGGCATAACACAAGACGCATCACTCGTATTTGAATGGGAGAAATTGCAACGCACAATATGGCGTAATAAGTCCCGCCTTCTAAATAAGAGCCAATCGCCAATTGGTAAAGTCATCGCTTCACTGCAGCGGCCATTAGAAGCTCTGGTTCCTATAGAAACAGTCAGACACGCGCCTCTGAAATTAGGCAAAAGAGACGCACATTTAGGACTGTACATGCGCATTAGCTTGATCTAGCTTGAATAATACAGTTTTTTTGTCATTATTCAAGCGTTTAGAAACACAATTTATGACACAGTTGTTGTCAGATTTTATTAGTGATTTCAAATGTGAAATTTAATCGAAAGCTTGGCAAACAGCTTTGGAGAATTTGATGTTTCCCCATTCAAAGAAATAGGAGCTGCACTTGAATGCCGGAGAGGCATTTCAAAGATGGCCGCCGAGTGAAATGACTTGTCTTAAAGGAACTTTTTAAGAATCCACCAAGGCTGCATTTATTTGATTAAAAATACTTTTAAAAAGTAATATTGTGAAATATTATTACAATTTTAGTCAACAGCAGCCATTACTCTGTGTCACATGATCCTTCAGAAATAATTCTAATATGCTGATTTGCTGCTCAAGAACATTTCTTATTATTATCGATGTTGAAAACAGTTGTGCTGATCAATATTTTGGTGGAAACCATAAAACAAACAAACAAACAAACAAACAAAATCAGGATTGAATAGAATGTTAAAAAGAATTTAAAAATGTAAAAAAAAAGAATTTATAAAAAGTATTTATTTGAAATCTTTGCAAGAATATAAATGTCACTTTTGATCAATTCATTGCAACCTTGCTGCATAAAAGTATTCATTTCTTTCAAAAACGTTGATTAACCTAAATTTTTGAATTGTAGTGTATATAATTGTATTGCAATATTTTAAATCACAGTAAGTAATGAGAATATAGTAAGAATAATAATTTGGGAAAATGATAATGAGAATTTCAGGGTAATATGTGCTTAATTGTCTTGAAAATATTGTCAAAATTCACAACATCTTAATAACCCTAAAATAGGCCTAATTGTCATTATGCAAAATACAATTTTATATGTTTTTTTCTTTTAATTTTAGGGGTGAAATGTGATCTGGACATGTTGTGAGATTCACCAAGAGGCGTTGAGAGATGAGAGGACAGGATGTGGAATGACAATGCTGGAAACAGTATTAAATACACACAGAGAGACTGATTACTCCCATGGGGCCGTCAGGCATGTCATTTGACATTTGTAGTTTGTATCTCCATCATCAGAGGAAGGAGAAGCAATGTGATCACAGAGTCACGGAGGACACTCACATAAACACCACTGCTATTAACTAAACTAATACAAACACAGTACGGCTAAACAACCAGCCATATACACAAACATGCCAAACTGAGTTAAAAATTGATATTCAAACAAAAAAGCTCCAACGCATCCAAAAGCAGAACAGCCTGGAATACCTGTTTGAGTGTGAGCATATCACAAATAAACAGATGGAGTGTATTTCCATCACAGAGCACAATAGAAGAGCTCTTTCTGTTCCAAGAGAAGAGGAGAGCATCTTGAGTGTAGTACTGTTTAATAAACAACTTGTGCTTCCAACCTGCTCTCATCCTCCTCTCTCTCCCACTCATTGATCTGAAATTCGTGACACAGGAAGATGAATTACGTTCATTTTGACAACAATATCATAAACTTCAGATTACAAAAAGTATAAAGCTTTAATGTGCTGCCTGTCTGTTTGAATCCATAAATTACAGAATATCTATCTATCTATCTATACAGTATCTCAAAGAAGTGAGTACACCCCTCACATTTTTGTAAATATTTTATTATATCATGTGACAACACTGAAGAAATTACACTTTGCTACAGTGTATAACAGTGTAAATTTGCTGTCCCCTCAAAATAACTCGACACACAGCCATTAATGTCTAAACCGCTGGCCACAAAAGTGAGTACACCCCTAAGTGAAAATGTCCAAATTGTATTTGAATGCAAAATGCAAAAATTTACAAATCTCATAAACTTATATTTTATTCACAATAGAATATAGATAACACATCAAATGTTGAAAGTGAGACATTTTGAAATGTCATGCCAAATATTGGCTCATTTTGGATTTCATGAGAGCTACAAATTCCAAAAACATTGGGACAGGTAGCAATAAGAGGCCGGAAAAGTTAAATGTACATATAAGGAACAGCTGGAGGACCAATTTGCAACTTATTAGGTCAATTGGCAACATGATTGGGTATAAAAAGAGCCTCTCAGAGTGGCAGTGTCTCTCAGAAGTCAAGATGGGCAGAGGATCACCAATTCCCCCAATGCTGCGGTGAAAAATAGTGGAGCAATATCAGAAAGGAGTTTCTCAGAGAAAAATTGCAAAGAGTTTGAGGTTATCATCATCTACAGTGCATAATATCATCCAAAGATTCAGAGAATCTGGAACAATCTCTGTGCGTAAGGGTCAAGGCCGGAAAACCATACTGGATGCCCGTGATCTTCGGGCCCTTAGACGGCACTGCATCACATACAGGAACACTACTGTAATGGAAATCACAACATGAGCTCAGGAATACTTCCAGAAAACATTGTCGGTGAACACAATCCACCGTGCCATTCGCCGCTGCCGGCTAAAATTCTAAAGGTCAAAAAAGAAGCCATATAAACGCAAGGCGTTTTCTCTGGACCAAGGCTCATTTAAAATGGACTGTGGCAAAGTGGAAAACTGTTCTGTGGTCAGACTAATCAAAATTTGAAGTTCTTTTTGGAAAACTGGGATGCCATGTCATCCGGACTAAAGAGGACAAAGACAACCCAAGTTTTTATCAGCGCTCAGTTCAGAAGCCTGCATCTCTGATGGTATGGGGTTGCATGAGTGCGTATGACATGGGCAGCTTACACATCTGGAAAGGCACCATCAATGCTGAAAGGTATATCCAAGTTCTAGAACAACATATGCTCCCATCCAGATGTTGTCTCTTTCAGGGAAGACCTTGCATTTTCCAATGATTTCCATGACAGTGCCAGACAACATACAGCATCAATTACAACATCATGGCTGTGTAAAAGAAGGATCCAGGTACTGAAATGGCCAGCCTGCAGTCCAGATCTTTCACTCATAGAAAACATTTGGCGCATCATAAAGAGGAAGATGCGACAAAGAAAACCTAAGACAGCTGAACAACTAGAAGCCTGTATTAGACAAGAATGGGACAACATTCCTATTCCTAAACTTGAGCAACTTGTCTCCTCAGTCCCCAGACGTTTGCAGACTGTTATAAAATGAAGAGGGGATGCCACACAGTGGTAAACATGGCCTTGTCCCAACTTTTTTGAGATGTGTGATGCCATTAAATTTAAAATCAACTTATTTTTTCCCTTAAAATGATACATTTTCTCAGATTAAACATTTGATATGTCATCTATGTTGAATTCTGAATAAAATATTGAAATTTGAAACTTTCACATCATTGCATTCTGTTTTTATTCACATTTTGTACAGTGTCCCAACTTTTTTTGGAATCGGGTTTGTACATACATTTATCTAAGGCAGTGAAATGATAGCATATTTGTGAATGATAAAGTAAGCAAGATTAATAATTTCATTCTATCATGACTAAGAGGGCTGCCGATAACTAAATGTAAAATAAGCTATCTTGCAAACTAAAACAACGTGAGTGGCCCAGAGTTTATCAATTCACAACTTTACTCCCAAACACCCTCAGGGAGGTTAGTGCAGCATCACACAGCTGTGTTGACATCTCCTCAACACTTTCCATCCGCTCCAATAAATTAGAGAGGCAACAATATAAACAATTTGCATTTATTTACTTCCCGGATCGGTTCAACAACCTCAGTGTCTATCAGGAAATGCGATAATATGTGATAATTTTATATGGAGGAGTGGACAGTGGCGGGGCGACTTTAAATGGGCTGAGGGAAAGGGGAGGGAGCGCGTGAGGTAGAGTCTCTCAGCTCGCGCTCATCTTCAGTCAGTACATCGCGCGCTTGTTCACTGTCCGCAAGAGCACCGCCACAGCCACTGCTGGTAGACTAGAATCTTACTAATAGTATTATTAAAAGGAGGAAAACGCCAAGACTTCTGACATCTCTTTTGAATTTTTGGAGTCACATAAAACGATCCAAAGAGACATGTGGATTTACAAAATTTTGCTCTGTGTGGCTGTTTTGGTTTACTCAGGTAAGTTTTTTTCTTCTTCTTCAGTAAGACAAAGCTTCTTTCTAGGTATCATGTATAATGTTTTGAAGTAATAACCTAACTGTATCATGTTTTAGAGTAATACAACTGGTTTCAGGGCTGAATATGGCATGATTATTTTTTTGTAACAGTGTTTTGGAGATGCCCACTATCTCCTCGCGAGCTCATAGGATGCTATTTATGGGGTATTCCTAATTGGTGCCTTTTGGGCTTCGACAAATTAACGTATTAGTATCTTTTTTTCATGAAAGTAACATATTAAAGTTTTTGAAAGTCACAGATTAAGCTCACTGATTTGTAGTTACATTTATACATATAGAAACCTGTTTAACACATTAGTAGAGTTAGGCTAACACAAATGTTCACCTTGTTATTGTCAAATAAACATCAGCTTAATAGACTTATATGTATACTTTTTTTTTTCTTTTTTTTTTTTTGATGAATCTAGAGGTTTGTCACACAATCTTTTATTTGATAAAACATTATATATTATTTAAAAAATAATACAAATAATGACAAGTGTTATTCCACACGTTTATATCATGTTTAAAATATTTATAAAGGTATTGTTTTCTCTGTTTACTTAAGATTAAGATTAATTTACAACATGTATATCTGTTTCATTATTGTTGATAGTATTACTATGAGTATGTAAATATTTATGCAAGCGTGTTAATTTCTACTGCAATGTAAATATATTGAAAGTCGACTCTATTTACTTTGGTAGTGCACATTAAGTCTTGTGGTGAACAATAGTTAATCTACAGAAGAAAAAAAAGGTCAAAATTGGATAACTTTCTTACCCTCTTTCTCTGATGATGTCAGTTTGGCGTCTTGGGCAGAACATTATTAAACACTCCCCTCCAAGGAGGAGGTGCACTAAAATCAAGCCCCACCCTTTATTTTTACTCAATATTACTTTTCTCTCTGAAATATGCCACAATATTGAAGTAAAGTTGGTCACAACTTCCATTTCCACATGGACTTTAAACAAAATGACACAAACAAAAGTGTTATTTTACTGAATATTAGCATGGCTGTGATTTGGCTATGCTAATAGTATGCAGTCCAATAACATGGTTGTGAATGTGATGTTGCTTTAATACAACAGCTCTTTATGTTTCATGGCTTGTTATTTTTTATATTTTATTCTCTGACAAGGAAAGTTGTTCCAAAAGAAGCCAAATCACAAACTCTGATCTGAAACCCCACAAACAAGCAGAATGATACAAACAGTAAAATATTCTGTTGTTGTTGGACTATCAGCATTATTAGAACACCGCTCAGCCAATCAAATTTGAAGACAAATGTCAAATGTACTATAACTTAGTGTGCTACATAAATTTTATCCTCAGAATAAACGTCATTAATTTTTTCATCTTTATTAATCTCTTAAATTTCCATGTTTTAATCTATTTTAAAAGCATCAAAATGCACTGGACATGCAGTTCATGACTCAAATTACACATGTATCAAAAGCGTCACAGTTCCCAAACATTGTATTAAGTTTCACTACGGAAAACTTCACAGATGTTGACATTCATGGTGAGTGGGCTGTTTCTTCGCAAAACATCTGGATAAATGAGTCACCGACAGTGTGCATGGAGCCGAAGTGAGAGATTAAGTGTTAGAGTGTGCCACTATGAAACTCTTCTTCTGAAATCAAAACCGCTTTGTTGTGCAAAGCCTATTAATTATTCTGAGTTTAGTCATTTAGTTTCTAATCTGCTGTATGATCTGTGACATTGAAGAATCAGTGTGGCTTGTTGGTTGCTCTGATCATAGAGTTTATTGATTTTATAGCAATAAAATCTATCCATTCTGTATAATGGGGAGTAAAACCTTTGTTCAGATGTACTGAGTCATATACACCGATCATGCATAACATTATGACCACTGACAGGTGAAGTGAATAACACTGATTATCTCTTTATCACGGCACCTGTTAGCGGGTGGGATATATTAAGCAGCAAGTAAACATTTTGTCCTCAAAGTTGATGTGTTAGAAGCAGGAAAAATGGACAAGCGTAAGGATTTGAGTGAGTTTGACAAGGGCCAAATTGTGATGGCTGGACGACTGGGTCAGAGCATCTCCAAAACTGCAGCTCTTGTGGGGTGTTCCCGGTCTGCAGTGGTCAGTATCTATCAAAAGCGGTACAAGGAAGGAACAGTGGTGAACTGGCGACAGGGTCATTGGCGGCCAAGGCTCATTGATGCACGTGGGGAGTGAAGGCTGGCCCATGTGGTCTGATCCAACAAACAAGCTACTGTAGCTCAAATTGCTCAAGAAGTTAATGCTGGTCCTGATAGAAAGCTGTCAGAATACACAGTGCATCACAGTTTGTTGCGTATGGGGCTACATAGCCGCAGACAAGTCAGGGTGCCCATGCTGACCCCTGTCCACCGTCGAAAGTGCCAACAGTGGACACGTGAGCATCAGAACTGGACCACGGAGCAATGGAAGAACGTGGCCTGGTCTAATGAATAACGTTTTCTTTTGCATCACGTGGATGGCCAGGTGCGTGTGCGTTGCTTACCTGGGGAACACATGGCACCTGGATGCACTATGGGAAGAAGGCAAGCTGGTGGAGGCAGTGTCATGCTTTGGGCAATGTTCTGCTGGGAAACCCTGGGTCCTGCCCTCCATGTGGATGTTACTTTGACACGTACCACCTACCTAAGCATTGTTGCAGACCATGTGCACACTTTCATGGAAACAGTGTTCCCTGGTGGCTTTGGCCTCTTTCAGCAGGATAATGCACTCTGCCACAAAGCAAAAATGGTTCAGGAATGGTTTGAGGAGCACAACAACGAGTTTGAGGTGTTGACATGGCCTTTTCAAGCAACTGTGGGATGTGCTGAAAAAACAAGTCCATGGAAGCCCCACCTCGCAACTTACAGGACTTAAAGGATCTGCTGCTAATATCTTGGTGCCAGATACCACAGCACACCTTCAAGGGTCTAGTGAAGCCCATGCTTTCACTGGTCAGGGCTGTTTTGGCAGCAAAAATACCAACACAATATTAGGAAGGTGGTCATAATGTTATGCCTGATCAGTGTGTATATGCTCAGATATCCTGCTGTTTTGCATAGAATATATAGGCCTACAGTACATTTTGCTTTACTGCTAAACTCTACTTTGATATTTGTATAAATATATTCATGTTACTGTTTATTATATTATGAGATGACCCTGAGTGTAGTGCACTGGGAAACTGGCAATCTTGTTGCTTGTTGTGCTGTACAGACTTACTTTCTAATGATATTCAGAGCTGGAGTCTTTTCAAAGAGCATGACTGTTGGCTTTGGGTCAGTTTTAGAGTTTGGAAGGAGAGTAATGTTCTTTGATTGGTCAACTATCAGTATCCAAGGCTTGTTTTACATCCAGAAACATGTCTGATTTTACAATGTGGTTTGTGGCTGTGTAATTGGTGCTTTCAAACCATGTGCTTGACAGATAACTCAGTTCTTATGACTGCAGTTGGCATGGATGGCCTCTTGTGGTGGTTTTAGAAGTTTGTTGTGGCACACTCGGATCAGTGCCAGTTTCCGTTGGCCCAGCGTCACCAAAGAAGAACATGATTGATGTTTTTGCATCCTGTTATGCACTCAATAATCTTGAAATAAAATGTTGTAACCCAGAAAGATCATGATCCAGGATGCCCAAGAAGGATCCTGCCTGCCCTACAACTGACTAGTCTATTAGTGACCTCACTAGTAGGTTGTTGGGCAACTAACTAGTTGATCAATGACCTCAGCAGTAGGTTGTTGGGCAGCTAGGATCTTTGTAAGTGTAATATTGTGGTAAAGCTGACTAAGTTTAGTCTAATCAGGGGCTTGTGGATGTGCTACCACATAAATTACAGAAGGTTTCCTTAAAGGTTTTTTTTGTTTTTTGTTCAAAGGCCTTAATAATAATAAAAAACAAAGATATGACCTCCAAAGTATGTAAGGTAGTACAACTAGAGCTCTTTTATTGAATCCAAAAGATTTTAATTATATTTTGCCACATATAAATGTATTTTAAAGATTTTGTCAAAAGGTCATTCGGTTTGACCGTCCAAAGGCCAATACAGCCATTTAATTTGTTATTAAAATATCTTAAAATGTAATAAATGTATATATTTTTTATTCTGGCATGATTTTATAACATCATATATCAACATAGTGCAACAATGTTATTAAAATTATGTGTAGAAGTCGTTGCTTTGTTATGAGAAAGAATGTCCGGAAAAATGAATTTCACTGATGTCATTTGGAGTAACCTATATAAAGGGACTATTTTGGATCAAGTCATGCGGTTAGTATCATGTGACAGGATGTGACATCATTCAGACACCTGCAAAGGACCACATGGTCATGAAGCAAAGTAACTAACTCTCTATTAACTATTTGAAAAATGCATGTTTTCCTTTGCTCATACACACATCAGGTCCTGAAACATCAGGTCATTTGGTACAACCGCTATAAAACATAGAAAATATTTTAAAAACTTGTACTACTTGTACTACTTTTCTTAGCTAGCTAACAAGCTATCTAGCTTGCTAGCTTGATATCAGCCTGTTAGCATTGTTTGAAAATATCATGATTCTGTAAAACCGAAATTTTGGTTAAACCAAATCACTTTTTTGGTGACAAATTTTGTTCATCTTGTGACCACATAATCTCATTGTTAACACTTAATAAAACTTTAAAATTAATTATAGCTCCATTATGTTTGTTTTTTTACACTTTTAAAAACCTTATTCCCTTATTCCCTTAACCTATGACCCTTGTATTTATGTATGTATTTATTTATTTATTTAGTGCAATGACAGTCACGAAACATTCTTTAAAATACCTTTTATTTTGCAGAAGAAATAAATGCATTCAGGTTTAAAATGACTTGAAGATGAGTAAATGATGGTAAAATTATCATTTTTGCCCGAATTCTCCCTTTAACACAAACTAGTTGACTAGTTATCCAGACATCCAACTCTAGTCGATTGTGAAAACATGTAGATTTGCCCATTTTTATTGTGATCTAAGCAGGTTGTTGAAATACAATTTCATCATCTTAGTTCCTTTTTTTCTCCTTATTTTATATTCTAATTTATGGCCACTCTGCTCTCTCCTATGAGGCTTATGATCAGCCTCAGCTGATAAAGAGGAAGAAAAATAACGTACCATCTGTCATGAAATTCCTGTTTGGATTTGACTAGTGCTTCTCCCCATCCTAACATGTATGTTCTGTGTGGCAGAAACTAAGAGGCATGCCCTGCAAGACTACCAGAAGACTGATGCCGTGCGCTTGGTCACGCCACCTGATGTGTCCTACATGTCCAAAGGCCGCAATATGAGTGTGGGAAAGTGTGCACGTCGCTGTAGCCGCAACAGGAAGCTTCAGTTCACCTGCAGGTACAGAGGTCTACAAAGGTTAAACCACAGAGACACCCCACCTTACACGTAATCATAAACAGCCAAGGCATAATTCTGAAGAGTGTCTAAATAAAAGAAGCACTCCCAAGTTGCTCTTTCCAAACTCGCTGATTTGAAATAGCATTGGATTGGCTAATTGTGTACAACACAGTGTGAGAGGAAGCAGCTGGAATCTGCTTCACCAGGGGAAATTGAACATCAGCAGTCCCAGTATTTCCTATTTTGATGTTTCAGGTCAATGACCTCTGGTTACTTCTGCATAGAAAGTAAATGCAGCTCTTAGTAGATAGAAATTGCATGAAGTTGCATGACATTTGATCTTTAGCTCTTGCAATGCTTTCATTTCTTTTTTGGGATGCATCACCTGACTTCAAAATACAAAAATAAATCAAAAATGGTAAACAGTAGCTATTTTATGCATTGTTTTGCATGATGACATTACATGTCTCAATTCAAGGCTCACAATCATCATTTTTGTCACCATCGTCTTGTTTTCATATGCTTAACATCATTTAATGAATAACATCTGTCATGTATCTTTGCAGAGCATTCAGCTTTGATCAGAAAAGTGCAAAGTGTCATTTACTCTCATACGACAGCCTCACCATTGGTGTCCGCATGGAGAATGACTTCAACTGCGACCTATATGAAAAGAAAGGTAAACTGTAAAAACCTGCTTTATTGCCACTAAGTTTTACATCCTTTAGGCCAGAGAGTAGTTCACACTAATACACACTAAATACACATAGTCACGCAATGCTGATAATTTGAGAACAATTTGAGAACAAAGTATAACAATAATAATAATTTGCACGGTTTGATGTGATATGAGCTAAGCGATCGTTAGATTTAATCACCACTGGTAGCACAATTTATTGTAATGCTTTTTTGTCTCAGTTGGTCAGAAAAAAAGTGATAGACGTGTTACTCACTTGTTCAGATGACATTCTCTGGTGAAAATTATTATTTTGGTCATTCTTACAAGACTACAATCTGTAATTCCGAATCCGAAGTACAGTATCCACCAGTACGGTGACTGACAGGCACACACTCTCCTCAAAACATTAGATTCATCCGCGTTGAGGAGCCGTGCCTATGCACAACCCATGTAAAGATGATAATTCTGCAAATTACTGCAATTGCAGGTTTTCGAACAGAGATGGCAACAAAGAGGCAAAACTTATGGACTGCAGCTTTAAGCAGACAGTCTATTAATACTTTAATGAGAGTTAGTTGACATGTAGTTGCAAATTTGCTTATAGTTAGTAGAATGTCTAAAGTAGACCATCGAAATAAAGTATTACAGAGATAGTAATTTCACAGCTATTCAAAAACTATATTCTTTGTTCAATACCAGGTTTCAAAAGTACTAAACTGTTATCAATCATATTCACTGTGCATTTTCATTTTTTAATGTCTGATGTCACTTGCATAATGTAAAATTTTTGATTGGGGCTTTAGTTTGAATGCTTTTCAAACTAAAAAGCCAAAACAGTATAAATTTGGAATTGGATATCATATCAGTTATCAAGCATAAAATGTCTATATCACATCAAAATGTGTGATTTGATTTGAAATCTTTCAAATCTCTATACCAAGACATTTAGAGTTAAAGCTTATGCTGGCATGATCTGCCACTGATGGGTTTTATAATATGAAGATCTGTTCTCAAACCTTAGCCAAGCATTGGACTCTTAAGGATTAATTAAGTTTCAGTGTGAATAAATGTGAGATCAGTGTCCATGTGATGATGACACACTCATGCAAACACACACACACATTCTATCTATCCACCATCATGATGAGGATGACACAGCAAAATGAATCTCACTCTAAGTCACTGGAAGTAAATACCCCTCTGTTCACTTCTAATTCTAATAGTACTGCAGATTATCTGAAGTATAAAACACTTGCCTTAAAGACTTGACATTTATCAAATCAACTCATGTTGGTGTATGTTTATGTAGCACTTTACCTCAAAAACGTTTATGTAGCACTTTACACAGATCAGGCTGGGATTTCTGTTGACTTTGCTTGTCTATATGTATTACTGCTGACAACAGAGTGGTAAAATGACATTTAGGGACTTATAGCGACCTTGGTTCAAGACTTTTTTTCTTTTCTTTTTTTTTTCTTTTTTGAAAGAAGTAAATACTTTTATTCAGCAAATGCACATTAAAGGATCAGTTTACTTTTAAATGAAAATTACACACATGATTTACTCTCCCTCAAGCCATCCTAGGTGTATATGACTTTCTTCTTTCAGATGAATACAATATCACCCAGATTCTCTAAAGCTTTATAATGGCAGTGCACGGAAACCACCTGTTTAAAGCTTGAAAAAAAGTGCATCCATCCATCCATCATAAACATACTCCACATGGCTCCACACCACCAAAGAATCAAAGTTTACACAAAAATATTAAGCAACTGTGATAATGATAAGAATTGTTTCTTAGACACCAAATCAGCATGAAGCATCATGTGACACTAAAGAGTGGAGTAATGATGATGAAAATTCATCTTTGCCATCACATCAATAAATTACATTTTACAATGAATTAAAATAAAAAACAGTTATTTAAAATTTTAATAATATTTCACAACATTAATGTTTTTACTGTATTTTGGGTGCAATAAACGCAGCCTTGGTGAGCATAAGCGACTTCTTTCAAAAATATAAAAAAAATTGTTAAATATTTTAAATTCAAAATAAGGTTTTAAAATCACTCACTTCAGAAACTACAGAAGCATACACTATTGCCTAACAAGTTTGAAGTAGATAATTGGTTTGTCTTGAAATGTTAAAAAAAAAATCTGTTTAGTGAAAATGAATGAGATTTTTGCTTCCAGAACCCGGCTGTTGCACATAAAGATCAATGCATAACCTGAGGTGTGTCTGTATACCTGTTGTCTTTTAGATTTCATGAGAGAATGCATCATCGGCAATGGACTCAACTACAAAGGAAAGAGATCAGTGACCAAGAGTGGAGTCCAGTGCCAACTCTGGAATTCCAAAACTCCACATGAACACAAGTAAGCGCTTACTTAGTCTATTTACCTCCCATTCTTGGTTCGGTCTCTCTCTCTATGGGCAATTAAACTCATTTACCCACTATGTGCATTTCTGTGGCTGTCAAAAGTCTTGTGGAGAGCAGATAGTGGTTAAAATCTCCTTGGTATGTTTCAGTTTATTTATTTATGCACATATTACGCTATTAGATAGCTAATGGCACAACAGACTTGGTGAGTTATAAAAATCCACATTAGCCTCTAATGATGATGAATGTGCAAGTTTATGTGTGCTGTCTTACTGACTTTGATTCATAAGAGGGTTCTTACTGAGTCTAAGTGTGACAGTAAGTGCAACTCGATTATTCTCAGAAGTGGAACGCCGATGGAGACAATTAGGTCAATGACAGGAATGCCAACAAGCAGCCAGTACATTCAAACAATTGCTTCCGTTCTTGCATGACCAAAAATAGACGTTTTTGTACAGTTATTCCTATGTGTAAATATCCAATGAAAGTTTACCCAAAATATACATTTTTGTATACACTGACATCTAAAAATAAACATTAAGAAGCCATATGCTGCCTGGAACTGATGTCAGGTTTAGAGGATTTGAGGGTTTGTGCATAAGTAGGAGTCTGACAGAAAGCAGCACAAGACTTAGATAAGATACCTAATGCAGAACACGTCTTTGATACAAGTTCATTACAGATGCAGGAATTCATTAGGGACACCACATGGTGCTTTTGGTTTACTTCCTCTACAGCAAGTCGATATGATAGATCTGTCCTATTTTGGTAGTAGGCCTGTACAAAAGTTTCATGCCCTTTTTATAAACCTGAAAATGTGATTACCTTTCAGGGACCTTGACCCTACCACCAACTTCCCAACTCTAGATATCTTCCTCTCTCTCTCCTCCTTTTCCTTCAGCTCTTTTTATCTCTCTAATGGACATCAGCTCAGTTTTAAAGCCAGCTTTTGATATGCTTGCCTCTGAAACATCACAGGCATGTTTTATCGGCTCAAAAAGCCAATGGACCTGAACGTTTTGAAATACCGAACAGGCCTCTGGGTCAACTAATTTGTCACAGATTCCATTTTTATCTGTATTCATCAATCATCATGAATGTGTTGTGAATTACTCAAAAGATAATTACCGTTTGGCTTAAGGCAATGATTTATTAATGGTTTTCAAATATTTGCATGGCAAGGGTAATAGGGTATTTGCATAGCGGCATCTCAGAGTTTTACCATTATAAAGTGGTACCCTTAAAGAAATTAATAATAACTTTGAGAAATAGTTTTAAAATGATGTACACAATCATATTGGTGGCCCAACAAAAGCTGTTTTGTTCTAATACGGGGTGGGTCACCCCATAATGGTGGTCATCATGTCACATGACTGCCGTATACTACTACTAATCCATTGGATTGAGATACATTTTGAATTTAGAATAAATGGATAATTGGATGACAAACAAGTCTGCAAATTGTGTAGTTCTGCAATGGCATTGGTTGCCAAAAACATTGGCTACCATGTGCTTTCAGAGTGTTCAAATAACCAAGAATAAATGCTCTTAAAACAACAACGGCCAAAAGCTTTATACTACTCCATTCTCTTGCCAAAATCATTATTTGCCTACATGCATGTGTTGTTTTAAGATCAAACCTCTGTACGTTTTCCATATGTGAAAAAAAAACAAAACAAAAATGAAGAGGTAACAATTTCCCCAGGGCCAAATACATGTTAAGTTCTTGCATCACATTGAAATGTAGAATAGCAGCTGCATTCTGATGTTAGATACCGATAGTCGTGCCACTTTTATTAATGTATATATAAATTATTGAGAACTTCTGTTGTATTTGGCTGGAAGTCATAAATGTGTCACGTGACACCCAGTAAAATTCTTCCAGAAGTGATTCTTACTTCAGTTGTAGTGAGGTTTCTGTATTCAGTAAGACAATAATTGCAGAGGATTATTAATGTCACTATGCGACCGGTTTAATACGATCATCAATCCTCACCCTATGCAGCTAGAAATGTCAAGTCACATATCAAAGAGTAACTGTATATTGTTTAAGGAAATTGCAGCAATTTCACTTGTGTATATGATTTTATAAACATCACCTCTGTTTCTGTCCTCACTCCATCAGTTTCTTACCCCAGAGGCATAAGCACCGAGATCTACGGGATAATTTATGTCGTAACCCAGACAACACCACAACAGGTCCTTGGTGCTTTACCACGGACCCTAGAATACGCCACCAGGACTGCAGTATCCCACAATGCTCGGAAGGTGAGTTCAAGACAAGTTTTTTTTTTTTTTTTTTAATTATTATTTGAAAATCATATTTATTGCTAAACATTACTATCTTGATAAAAACTAGCATGTTGTTGAGATCTAGAGGAGACTGACTGTGAGATTACTGAAGTATTTTTTAATGATAAAAATCTGTGAATAAGGAGACTTCAAAAGTCTCCATTCACTCTCAGTTTATTGTCCAGGAGAAACAGTTGAGATATTAAAACAATCTCACTTGTGATATCTCTTTCCTCTTGGTTTGCAGTTCAAACTAAGAGATGTTTAAGCACTATAGTACAGATGGATTTTCAGCCTATTAAAAACACCTTTTTCATGTGAATTGCTAATTTATTGAATTTAAAGCTTTATCAACTGAAGATGAATGAAAGCGCTTGATTGTTAGAGTGACTGGGGATTTCCGTTAATAGGAGATCACATCGAGTGAAAGAGGGGTTTTCTGCAGAGATAGTGATCAGGCTCACAGAGAGAGCCTCTTGTCTATTCTAAGAGCTGCATGGTGAAATATGGCCGGGAGGGTTTGTTAATAAATTAGTTTCCCATAATCAAAAACACACAGACACACACAAAAAGAAGGAAAATCATGTTTTCATGAGAGTGGCTGACATTAACATCTGTTTCTACTACAGCAATCTGCTCCTTATACTGTGTGTACTGTACAACTAATAACAGGATTTAGAGAGATGACTCTAGCTTAAGTGACCTCCATCTGCTGTGATACTTGGTTTTGGTCCTACAGTGACTAAGCTCTTTACTAAGTACTATAATAATTACATGTTGCTTTAACCTTTGATCATATGAAATCTGTTAAAAGCCGCAATGTACCTTTGGGGTTAAATGGAAGGCCTAATGGGTGGTATGTCTGCCTAATAAATTGAAGCGTCAGATGATTTATTTTTTAGACATTCTAAGGGTCACATGTGGCTCCTTAATTGCTTGTCTTCTTGATAAATATGATAACAGTCCCTGCAGTCATTAATCGTTAGTGATTAGCCAATGCGTAGTTAACGTGCACTAATTTACCGACATTCTGCCACAGTTGCATTCTTCTAACTGTTTAGCATGACAAACAGGGTTAAACCCTGTTGAGTCATCCTCTATAAGCATGCTAATGTTGCTCAGCTGGGGCCTTTTGGGCCTTGTACTGGTTAAAATTCTTACCAGGCATGTTCCTTATCCATAGTGGAATGTATGACGTGTAATGGGGAAAGTTACCGCGGACCCATGGACCACACGGAGAGCGGCCGGGAATGCCAACGCTGGGACCTTGAGGAACCACATAGACACCTTTTTCACCCTAAAAGGTATGGGACCCACCAGAAAGTGCAAACAGTAAGGGACAACATCAATCAGACAGACTTCAGGTCATGATTTTCTGTCAATATGAGAAAGCTTTGCCAGTTTGCCAAAAATCCCTTTTGTTCGCCCTTTGTGTACCATGGTGATACCTCAAATCATGCAGTTTGTTGCATTGAGGTGGGAAATAACTTTTCTAAACAATCAAACTAATGATTTTTTCACTAAAACAGGTGAAAGGGAGGAAAACAAGAGATATGTAGAATATTCTGGAGACTTGGTCTGATTTGAGTTAAGATCTAAGCTGCTTTTCCACCGTCCACGGTGCTTTTCCACAGTTCTCATTGCATAACTCTTCCATTCCGTGCCGATCCGGGCCAGCTGGTACGGTTACGGTTTCATTTTCCACTGTGGGGTTGATAACGGCATGTAATTCAATGTAATGTAATACAAAAGCGTCAGTCATTGCATTGGTAACGCAATAGTTTGCTGATGATATGAGATGTAAATAACAACCACGTTATGGAGGATGATCAGATATTTCTTTAAATTTTGTTATTAATTTGTGTTTACGTCTTGCAAATAGAGCGCTTAGACAGCTACAGAGAAACTGGTAGCCAGGCAACAGACAAGTGTCCAATCCCGAGTGGCGATGTCACTTCCCGGATTCTACCAGCATTAGACAACCGTGCTGAGAATTCCGTGCCGAGAACGGTTTGTAAACGTGCCGTGCTGTACCAGTTTCAAGTGGAAACAAAACTGGAGCTGTTCCTTACCATTCTAAGAACTGTTCGGCCCGACAGTGGAAAAGCAGCTCTAGAAACCTTCTAGAACTCCCTAGCAACACACCTTAGCAACCCCATAGCAATACCATGGAAACCAACTAGAACACTTTAGCATTGTGGTGGTGAGTTATGCATGGCAAACACCTCTCACATTTTCTTCAGGATTTTGTACAACTTTAATTGATGGTAAGATGATTACGTTTCAAAGAAAGGAATCAGATATCAGTTGTAAAAATAGTGAGAGGTTTACTAATGTTATGCTGAAGAAATCTGGGGTCATGAGTGGATCATTTGCCTCATGCCATTGAATGTGAACTGTGGAAAACAACTCAGAAATGCTTTAATCTGTCTGAAATCACAATCTGAGCAGTGATGGCTAACAGCAGTCATGAAAAATTACACTTTGTTTTGGAAAACATTATTCTTTACTGTTTCATAATTTCTTTGGACCATGCTCATGTAGGACAAAAATAAGTTCCAAAGTTCCTTGCACATCTTTTCTCAATTACACATCTCTTTTTTTTTTAGCATAGCAACTGAAACAGTTGACCACATTGCTACCTGATGTACAGTACATCATGTATGCACTTTTTAGCCGATAAATGGCATTTTTATTTTGTATGACCTTCCCAGTGCCCTAGTTACATCTTTACTAGTTCTGGGAAACAACAATATCGTTAATCTTGAAATAAATGTCCGTTTGGTTTGTTTGAATACTCTCCCTTAAGAGTCTCTAAACACACAAAGACATTTCTTTTTTAAATATCTCAGATTGCATATATGGAAAATGCTCTTGCATTTACCCTAATCCGGAATGGCATTTGTGAAGAACTTAAAAATATTTGAAAAATCAATAAAGTGTTCTCCCACTTGACCTCATGGGAACTGTGTCATGCCCCTGTTTGATATAAATCACTAAATAAATTGACTGCTTTGTGTGAACCTACCAAAGAGGCAAATTGTCTATGATGTCTTGAGCCTTTATTTATTTTTTATTTATTTTTTTTGGAAGTACAAGCAACTATAAAAAGCCACTGAACATCACAAGGCAGAAGCCCTTCACCATTTACATGACCAGTCTGCAACAAAAGGTTTCATATCGTTGCCAACTTTAGTATAAATATAACACTAGAAACCAGTCGTATGTTCATTTCTTGACTTTAAGTTATTTAAAAATGTAATTATTGGAGAAAATATGGGAAATGAGCACACACAATCACATTTTGAGTATTGTCAATATACAGTACACAACTGTTTAAAAGTTGGTAACATTTTTTTAATGTTTTTTGAAAGTCTCTTATGCTCAACAAGGCATTTTTCTATTTTCATGTAAATAAAAAACTATAGTTTATTCCTGTAAAGGCAAAGCTGGTCTTTCAGAAATCATTCTAATATGCCGATTTAGTGCTCAATAACCATTTCTTATCACACTTGAAAACAGTTGAGCTGCGTAATATTTAATATCTAATAAAAATATATAATAATTACAAAACTTGATAATTTTTTTCAGGATTCTTTGATGAATAGAAAGTTCAAACAAACAGCATTTAATTGAAATAGAAATCTTCTGTATTATTATAAATATCTTTACTGTCACTTTTTATGAATTTAATGCGTCTAAGCTGAATAAAAATATTAATTTATAAAAAAAAAAAAAAAAAAAAAATCAACCGATACTGGAAAATTTTAAATTGTGACTTCTGTGTCTTTAAGTGTATGCAAGTCGACATGCTTCTGTCTTGTGAGCTTGGCTTAAGAATTCCTGCTGTACCAGAAGCAGAGAGCATGTTATGTATTTTCTGGAGGTTATTAGAATTTTATCCTGCTGTAAATCAAAGTTGCTGTAGAACTGGGATGGTTGATATGTGGCGTGTTAAGTGTGTTCTTTTTGCCCTTCTTATGACAGGTATCCCGATAAAGGTCTAAAGGACAACTACTGCAGGAACCCAGACGGGCGCCAGAGACCCTGGTGTTTCACCACCGATCCAAACACTCCATGGGAGTACTGTAACATCAAACAGTGCGGTGAGTGTGCGCGTCTGTGTCCTATGTATAAGATGAAGAGACAGAGAAGAGAACAAAAAAAGAAGCCAGAGACAAAAAAAGAATGAAAAGAGGCAGAGTTTGCCAAATTTACAACTTCCTCTTCCTGTAGCCCAGGCTCCCCTTTCGTTTGGGACCCTCACAGGAATGTTGTTTGTAACCGGGAGAAGAGAGAGAGGGTCCACCTATAAAACTCTCTCTCCTCTCTTTCTCTTTCCTCGGCTCTTGCCCTGTCTTTTCAGTAACGTGCCTCTGTGTTTATTTTTCCTCATCAGTGCAGTAGAGCATTCCCTTATCTGCATGAGAGAAATGTGGTTGAGTTTCAAGTGCTATGTAAACCTTCCACGCTTAAGACAAAACACGCGTGTGGGTTTCAAACCCCCAGCGCGCTCAAACACACAAGCTCACAAGCACCCAAAAACCTATTATTATAATGACACCCCTCTCCTCCTCCTCATGCTGCCTCCATTTATTTTCATTAGCAAGGCGACGGCATGTTGGTTTAAGTGGGAAGTGAGGCAGAAACTCAGGCGTCCGACATTCACGCACTCCATTCTAGACCGAACCACGGGGGTTCGCATTTGTTTTTCAGAGCTGTTTGGCAAGTACCGGTCATAACCTTGAGCAAAATCCTGTGACGGATTTTCAAAGATCACCATCATGGGAGACACTTTTCACCATGCTTTTCACTGTTTGGCAGAATTAAGCTTCTTTTCAAACACATCAGCATCTCAATAAGCAGCCAAACAGAATTTAACCATGTATGTCACTTCCCACCTGTGGAAACGCATCTGCATTTACAAGAAGTGGATTTCGTCCTCTTGCAGAATGAACGTCGCCCCTTAACAAGAATATTTGATCCTCTATAAAGCTAAACCTGCTTTTAAAAAATACCATGCTCCTCTGCAGTAAACACAGCAAGACTTTAAGGCACAGAGCACCTCATTGTTTTCCAATTGCTTGACCTTTGTGTTTGTCTTCATGACATTACGCCACTGCCTAAGTTAGCTGTAAAAAAATGCTAACCTAGCATTGCATGAATACAACAATATCACATACGCTGGGATCCACTGTATAACTCTTCAGACTCTCACAGTGTATTGGATGCATTTGAGAATTTGACTTTGGGTTTTATTAGCAGGACTTGGCCTATATCCCTATACTGCTAGCCTCATTAGCAGACTGAAGTATTATCAGGTTATTGGAGGTAAACATAACTCTGTCTCTAATGAGCGTAATTTATTGCATTGAGACACATGGGCAAAAACAATATATCATTCATAAAAGGCTTACATTTTAGCCTAAAAAAAGCTCTGTAGGCTACTGTTTTAGCATTTGTCACAGACTTATTGGCTGCTTTGACTCATTCAGGAAGCATCTCTCTCTGTTAAGCAGGACAAAGCTGTTGTTATTCCTCCCTAAGGCAGCGCTGTCTTACAGTTAATAGTGAATCTATGATTCAGTGTTCATCATGCCTAAGGAGTGATATTATGCCTCATTCTCTCACTCCCTTTGTCTTTCTGTTTATGTTTTTCACCGTTTACTCAGATTCAGACAACGGCGGTGACGTTGACAACACAACAAGTTGTTTCCGTGGACGTGGAGAGGGTTATCGTGGAACGGTTGGCATCACCCCCGAGGGAGTGACCTGTCAGAGATGGGATGCCCAGTTTCCCCATCGACACTCTTATACACCACAGAATTATCATTGCAAGTAAGAAAATATTCATTAAGTATTCATATATAGGTCAAATATGTGTTGGCTGGACATACATGCTGGTTTGTATTCATGCATATACACAGCCAAAGTTTGAAGGTCTTTTTATAAGGTGGTAGGCCGAAGTCTTGCTGGAAAATCTACTTCAGTATACAAAAATCCCTTGCTGGGCATCAGCATCCAAAAAACATAAGGATGCACTGATATTAGAATTCTGCTTGATACCAAAAAGACCATATATATATATATATATATATAACCAATAAATGGCTCATAGTAAACAAAATTTATACTATTTATGCCATTTTGCAACACCAGTAGCTTTAAATTCTAAGTACATTAAGGCATCACAACATTACAATATATATCATGAAAAAACTATTAATAAATGTTTTAATATATGTATTCATTTTATATTCATTTTGAGATGAGCATGCACAATTAAATATCCAGTATCAACTAATAAATATCCAATATCAACCTGAATTTTATGTATATATGTATATATACTGTATGTAACCAGTTCTGATATATTGTGCATCCCCAAAAACACATATGTTCACCAGGTATGCTGGTTTTATCAGCACGGCTTTCTGCCAGGTTCTGTCAGCACTAGGAAAACCTGAATGTTTCCTCTCCCAGATTTTTATCTGTCATCATACAGGTTTAGATTTTTAAAAAATGCAGATAATTATTCAGAATCTGCAGTTTTTAAGCTCAATCGCAGTGTGTTCAACATATGCTCTGTAATAGAAACATGTGTGCTGTGTGTATTTATGATTAAATGTATGTGTCTGCACTGCAGGGATCTCCGGGAGAACTACTGTAGGAATCCTGATGGTCGTCATCTCCCATGGTGCTTCACGACTGACCCCAATGTACCTGTGGCATTCTGCACGAACATTCCTCGCTGTGGAGTCCACACCCCTGAACCTGAAGGTAAGAGTCATTCACAATATATTTGTCTGATATTTAAAGTTTGACGTGACGTTCATGTTGAATGGTATTAGCATTGCAATGTTTTTGGTTCTCATGCACACTGATGAAGTGTGTGCTTTGAGATCTGCCATATGTTTAAACCGTTAGACCTTCCTTGCTTTATTAAAGGGTTAGTTCACCCCAAAATTAAAATTCTGTCATTAATTACTCTCGTAATTCATTCCACACCCGTAAGACCTTCTTTCATCTTCGGAACACAAATTAATATATCGTTTATAAAATCCGATGGCTCAGTAAGGCCTCCGTTGACAGCAAGATAATTAACACTTTCAGATGCCCAGAAAGCTACTAAAGATGTATTTAAAACAGTTCATGTGACTACAGGGGTTCAACCTTAATGTTATGAAGCGACGAGACCTTTATTCAACAATATCTAGTGATGGGTGATTTCAAAACACTGCTTCATGAAGCTTCGAAGCTTTATGAATCTTTTGTTTCGAATCATTGGTTCGGAGTGCTAAAATCACATGATTTCAGTAAATGAGGCTTTGTTACGTCATACCTTTTGATATTTCAATGGTTCACGTAACTTTGGCAGTTTGATACATGCTCCTAAATGATTTTTTTTTTAAATGTAAATGATCTTGTAAAAGCACTGTGGCAGCTGTAGCTTATTGGTATCTTAAACCAGTCACTGTCACTGTGTCCTTGACTGAAGTCATTTAACCCTCAAATTGCTGCTGGAGTACCGTGACATGTCTGACCTTGGTTTTACACCTCTCTGTCTAGATGTGTATTTCTGTACTGGTGACTGTGAGTTATGCAAGAGCGAAAAATCCAGTACACCAGGCGAGTTTACAGACAGTGACCAAAAAACCTATTACACTTATTTGCTTTTTTAAGAAACATGTTTATAATCTACTGGCTTGATCTTGTTTTCCATGATATTATGGCTGGCATTCTTCCAACTTTGTTTTGCTGGCTGGATAAAAAAAGAAGGCTGTAACTTTTGAAGTCATGCCTTCTTTGCATATCAAAGTTATGTCTTTTGTTCTTATTAATCCTCCCCAGCAAGACATAATATCTATATAATTTCTTTTCATGATGCTCAAAAATGCCATAGTCCTTTCTCCCTCCCTCTCTTTCATTTGCTCTTTCTTGCCTGTCTTGGCATCGGTACACAGTGGTCCCTGTAGTCCGATCTCCACGGCCACTAATGGGGGCTGTTTGAAACATGTGCGGGGAGCAGGAGCCGCAGTGTGGGAATGAGACAGCATGAGTCAAGCATTAATCACTGCTGACAGCTTCGTGTGACTGGCAGGACCCAGGAGATGCTTCATAGAAGGACTCGCGCAAGCGCTGATGTTAAGATCGATTTAGCTGGTGTTCCAATTGAGGCCGCTGGGATGATCGCTCGACTATTGTGGTGCGCTGGGAGCCCTGCTGTGTTTCCATAAGCACTGTGTTTCCACAAACCTGCTGTGTTTCTTTAAGCACTTCGACTTGCAGAGTTTGATAATAATTTTAGGTTAACAGTGTCTCATTAAAGGCAGAGCTCCCATTGGGATAATTACAACATGTATATAATTGCATTTATCTTTCATATTGTGTATATATTTAGAGGTGCTTGCTTGTACTTAGGCTTAGTGGGTTTAGAAAATTGCACCTACATTTTTTTCTGTATGTAAATTGTTTATACTGTTTGTCTATTCCTTATCTCTTTTTAAATATGCGTATTAATTTGTTTGTTTATCTATTTTTCAACTGACTTTACAATGTTCCTGCTATGAAAATACCCTTAGCTGCTGCCGAGACATAAAACAAACAAATGAATAAATTCTGCTGTGTTACTCATTCCACAATGTTTGTGCTACGGACATGAACCATACTTCAAACTGTGCAGCTGGCAGTATTGTAATTTTGAACTAAAAATATAAAAATATGCTTTCTGTAATTTAAGTTTTATATTGAGAACTTAAACGTAAAACCCTTAAATGAAAATTAAACTAAAAATGAAGTAAAAATGTATTAAAGCTAAATAGAAATATTAAAATAAGTAGAAGCACATAACAAAATTACTAAAGCTTAAACTAAAATTAAAATGAAAACTGAGGATATATATTATTCAAAATTTTTATAAATATAAGCAGTGTTGGGGAAAGTTACTTTTATAAGTAATGCATTACAATATTGTGTTACTCCCTAAAAAGTAACTAATTGCGTAACTTAGTTACTTTTTATAGATAGTAATGTTACATTACTTTTGCATTCCTTTTTCTCATCTGGGCTGGTTGTTCTATTTTTGGCAAATGTAAAGGCCCTTTCACACCATAAGTGAAATAAGAAAGAAATGCAAATTCACGCCTCAGCACAGCTCAGACAATAAAGTTCAGTACTATTCAACAATAAAAACAAAAAATTAAACACAAATGTGATGTTTAAAGTCATCTTTGTTTAAGAGTATTTTTGAATTGGATCATTAAAGTTCAGCAGCAAAGACATTGGTTGATAAATTGAGATTAAATACATAAAGTATATTTGTGTTATTTAACATTTAATCATTGCAGGTTTGTGTAATATTCTGAGTTTGCATTTCACTGTTTTTATTCATTTGGAGGAATACAGAATCTGTTTTTGTGCAGGTGAGATGAGTAAATGCATGTTCACATTTAGTCTAGAACTACAATAACCATCATGTTTATACGGCGCACACAACGCCTCTGCATTTACTCATGATTTCTCTTAACATGGGAACAAAAGAGCTGTCAGTTATGGAAAAAACAAAGTAACTTGCATTACTTATTTGAAAAAGTAACTTTTTGTAAATTTAGAAGTAATGTGTTACTTTACTAGTTACTTGGGAAAAGTAATCTGATTACATAACTCACGTTACTTGTATTGCGTTACCACAACACCCAATATAAGTATATAAATAATACTAAACACTGGCGACCGGTTAAGGAAAAAGTGAGCTATTACTTTTCTAAACAATTTGATGCACAGTTTTTGCCTGAAAATTATAAAGAGCAGAATATCATATCAAGTTTTGAATGCAAGCACTTTAAAATTTTAAAAATGTTGTTGCTTACAATTACTGCACACGCCATTTCTAATCTCTGCTTTCCTTGATATGTATTTTGAAACTGTAATGATTTTTCTTATTTTTGTTATTTCAGAGTGCTATACGGGTATTGGTGACACGTACAATGGAAAACGGGCAAAAACTCGCTCAGGCATCCCCTGTGCTCCATGGAAAGACCACAGCGAAAGGTAAAAGCTGGCCATCCATGTCTAGACTGCAAAATAAACTTAAAGCTGAAATGTATATTTAAAGTTGTCTCTGATATCAATCTGAGAGAAAGTATATGAATCTTTTTAGAAAAAAAAAAAATCCTACAGTATTAAACTGAATAAATAACAGGCTCAGATTTAGACAGGAGAAATGGATTGTTGATAGTCCTTTGGTATGGGCACACATAGTTTTCACTATGAATTTTCTATAGTCTAGTATTAAGCAGAACCATCATTTATAGTGGTACAGCGCACAGTTACAGTCATGGACATTCACTCAGTTTCCATGGAAACCAAACTAGGTCCATAACTCGCAATGCAGGATCTCAAGGACAATCCCATGATGCCGCTGTGCTGCTTTGCAAGGTGAACAACTCAATTTAGTCATTAGGTTCAAGGGTCAACCGTAGCAAGTTGTCATTAAATTGGTGAGAATGAATAAATGAGACAGATGCAATGTGAAATATCTCAGACAAGCATATGGAGCTATCAAATATGCATGCACAGTTTTACTTACAGCCATACTGGAGTATTAAATAGCTATGGTTTATGTTTGTTCATGCCAGGTGTGGTCTGTTTCCTCTAATGCAGTTATGGTTTTGCCTGTGTTTAATGTGTATTGGCACAATTTTCAGTGAGTGTGTGTGTTTAAGTCTCAGAGGAATTGAACAACCGGTTCCAAAACAGGCCTGTGTTGTTTCTAACATCCACACTCACCCTGAGATGTGTGGCGTTAAATAACTTCCCTGTTTTATGAACAAGTTCCAGGTCAAAGGTCAACCTTTCCAGAGCCCCTCCAGCTCACTGATGCAAAGCGCAGGGATTTTCAGGTTTTGTCTTTGTTGAAAAAATAAGCCCCTCACAGTTTTCTGAGGAAGGAAAACACATTTTACCCCATTCTGAAGATCTCTAATTGATAGTAAACGTGGAGCAGTTGGAGTGACTCATTTGCTAAAAATTACAGGCAGGCCAACCCAGCTGGAACAAGATTCTTTAGAGCCACCCTCTGACCCTTTTCCTCACCCTAACCCCTCTCCATGAACACATCAAAGCCAATCAACTCCTTTATTTGGCCCGCAGCCTGTGAGCCGCCACGGCCGGGTTGCAAAGGTCACTGCCGGGCAGGCATTAGGCATAGATTGTTTACATTGTATGATCCCTAGAGTAACACGGCAAGAAGATCATTGGTGCATATTGCATATGCATATTTGTGCTCTTCGTTGGTCTTTTGTTGAACTTTTGAAGAATCGCAGCATCTTTACATCTGTGAATCTTCCTGAATCTGACTGATAATGTGGAAAAACTTAGGGAAACATCTCATGAGTAATGCACAAGCTAAATACTTCACCTTGCCTCCTGAGAGGAACTCTACACAGCTGGGGCTTAAGATGAACTTATAAGAAGAAGATGTTTCTTTGGACTCTTTTCTTAAGAGGTTTTAGATGTATTGTCTTGTTACAAACACCGGATAAACTGTTTGATTAGTGTTAAACGACTCTGGATGTGCCTGAATGATGCACCTGTTTTGGATGTTTATATGTAGACATGTAATGATAATTTTCACTCTTAACACTCTTCTTTTAAAGCTGCACATGTTCTGAGAATGTTGTAATGATCAGATTTGTTTTTGTTCTCAGTAACGAAAGAGAAGTGGACTTGCTGATGGCTGAACAGGCGGGGAACTTCTGCAGAAACCCGGACAAGGACAAACACGGCCCGTGGTGTTATACCAACAGCTCAGCCATCCCGTGGGACTACTGCTCTCTCAAACCCTGTGAGTGAGCAACACATGTCTTTGCTGACATTACAAACTGATTGAGACCTTTGGGTTCACTAAAAGTGCTACTTGAAACATGAAGAGGCAAACACAAGCTGAGGAATAGGGGCTAATGTAAACCACTGACCTCAAAAAGCGAAATGCTAAAAAGCTATAAGCTTTCTGTATTTTATTCATTTAGAAGAGTCTACCTCATCATACAGTAACCAGAGGTTGGAGCAGAACTTAAAAATATACAAAAGTAACGATAAAAGTGTAAATGGTTAATTTTGCTTTACAAAATTTTGAAAAGAAAATTAATATTTTTTATTCAGGTGCTCACAAGACCCTTTTATTTACGACTGCAAACCACTGCAAAGTTGCAAATTAGTGGTTTGATTATTGTAATGTACCGTTAAGTCAATTTTTTGAATTGATTTAATCAAAATCACAAATATTTCAGTCAGTCACACAACTCACTCACTGATTTGATTTTAGTTGTCCTTTAGTTAATCTACTGTTTAAAAGTTTGTGGTCAGTAAAATTTAAATGATTTTGGAATAAGCTTTTATTCCCACCAAGGACGTTTTCTATTTTAATATAATAAGTATTTTAATAAGTACTTTAATTCCAGAGATGGCAAAGCTGAATTTTCAGCATCATTACTCCAATCTTCAGTGTCAAATGACCCTACAGAAATCATGCTAATATGCTGTGAACATTTCTTATTATTATCAATGTTTAGAACAGTTTTGTTGCTTAATATTTTTGTGGAAACAGTGATACAGGATTTTTCAGGATTCTTTGATCAATAGAAAGTTAAAAAGAGCAGCATTTATTTGCAATAGATATCTTTTGTACCATTATAAATGTAGTGGCGTAACTTTGTTTTAAAAGTGGGTGGGACAGGAATGTGTGTGTGTGTGTGTGTGTGTGGGGGGGGTATCATTACAATAATAAATGCACAAAATATATTGACATAGACCTCATTTTTAATATGATAGTTTCGTCCTTACATCTACTATAATACAATATATTGTTAGTGATTTTACTGAAATGAATAGAGTCTCCGGCCACAACAACGTTAGCAATATATTGAAGCTGTGTTCCAAGAGAACACTGCTCGTTGCCACTGTTATTAGTGGCGCAACACTCAACACGATTTCAAAAACAACACATCCCAGCACCAGATCGCCTATTATTTAACACAAACAAACAAATTGCTAATCAACTAAAGATGTTTCTTTTGTATAAGTATACATCTGTGCCACGAGATGTTTCAAAAATTGATGGGGACAATATCGACCCTGGCAAAAAGTGGTGGGGACATGTCCCACCCGTCCCACCCGCAAATTACGCCTATGTATAAATGTCTTTACTTTCACTTTTGATCAATTTAAAGCATCCTTGATAAATAAAATAATTATTTTATTTATTCTAAAATAGACCCCAAACTTTTGAACAGTAGTGCAAAAGTTAATTAATTCACTCAATCAGTTGGATTAGTTCTGGAGGTAGGAATCGTTCGTAGTATTTAACAGCTCTCACACATTTTGATGTCAGAAGATTTATACTTTGATTTAAGCACTGTTGCTAAATTAGTTTTTCACTCATATTAAAGGGTTAGTTCACCCAAAAATGAAAATTATCCTACAATTTATACTCACCCTCAATCCATCCTACTGTAGGTGTATATGACTATCTTCTTTCAGACGAACACAATGGAAATATATTTAAAAATATCCTTGCTCCTCCAAGCTTTATCATGGTTGTGTAGGGAGGGCCACATTCTAAAGCATCCATCCATCAAGGCCATCTCAAGCGAAGCGATGGGTTTTGTAAGAAAAATATACATATTTAAAACTTTATTAACTATAATAGCTACATTCCAGCAGACGGTCATATGCATCGATTTGCGACGAAAGAGTTACCTCTGACCCAATGCATGACGTAATGACAAACGTGGAAGTGCAGAGGATAAAGCAAAATAAAACATCGGTCACGAATTAGAAGTCTAAAACGATATTTTTTAAAGAGAAATATCAGAGGATTTTGATGTAAGAGAAGATGAGCTTGAGTTTGTTGCCCAGCCATATTTGTCTGAACCATGAGAGGTGTCGAAGCTTATGCTACTCCTACAAACTATGTCATACATCGCGTCAGGGGTTACTCATTTTGGCGCAAGTCGACTTGTGCAGTATGTGTATGATCGTCCGCTGAATTTATAAAGTTTTAAATATGGATATTTTTCTTACAAAAACGCATCTCTTTGCTTCAAAAGGGCGTTATTTACCCCCTTTAACCCCTAGGATATTAGGATATCCCAAGGATATTATTAAATATATCTCCAATTGTGTTCGTCTGAAAGAAGATATATACATATACACAGAGGATGGCTTGAGGGTGAGTAAATCATGGGATATTTTTCATTTTTGGGTGAACTATCCTTTTAAAGTATGACTATTGAGTTCCATATTTTTGACCATTATATTCCCACATTGCTGTATCACATGTGCTTTCCTGTTGACTTACGCTCTCATCACTGACACCGCAGACTTGTGTTGAGCATGTAGGCCATGTGTTATGAATCTACATACGACACATCAATCACTCACCCACACATGCGCACACACTTTCCGCAGAGGCTTCAGTTTAATTAAAGAGTGTAAAGTCCAGGTGGCTTGGACTGTCAGCACTCCTTCTGTCTCTGTCACACACACACACACACACACACACACACACACACACACACACACACACACACACACACACACACACACACACACACACACACACACACACACACACACACACACACACACACACACACACGTATAAGTTAAGCTTCAGTGCTGTGCACTTCTAACTGGTCCCACATGCTGGACCAAGACTAGTCCTGTGCTAAAGACCTCACACACACTTTCACTCGAATTATACTCTAAACAGCCATCACACCAGTGACCAATTGTTTTTTTAATTTCTCGTGCCTATTCATTGCTTAGAACAAAAATAAGCGTCCTGTTCTTTTTCCTTCCTTTTTAGGTGTGCCCTCACATAACAATCTACCACAAAAAGGTAATCACATCTTTCAAATGTTGTTAGACCATGCAATTTTCCAGCTGATACTCTTTCGTTTCAGATGACATTAGAAAGAGTAATTCATAAACACTTTTGTGTTTTACTGTATTCTGACAAACCCATGTGTCCCCCTTATTTTGTGTTTTCTTTTCTCTGCACAGATGAGGTTACAAAGGCATCATGTTTTGTTCACAAGCAGGTGAGAATTGTCGGTGGCGGGCCTGTCCCGATTAAAGAAGGCATTTGGATGGTCAGCATACAAAGAGGGTAAGCAATTTGCAAAACATGTAGGTAACACTGACTTATATTTTACATATAATTTACAAACACTGTGGTTCACTAAGAATTGGTTACTCAAGACTAACCCATGTGTATTTATTGAAAGGTGAAGAATTAGCATGTGAATTTTGTAAGACCATTAAATATAAAGCATTATTTTTTGGAATGTCCTGCTTAAAATGATTTTATGCAACAGCTGTATTCAGAAATATTATTAAGAGACATTTTTTAAAAGACTATTGTTTTTTTAAGATAAATACATAATTGTTATTATGTATTTATCTTGATTTTCTATTGAATATAAAATGTATATATTGCTATATTTTTATATATTTTTTTATTTTGTAAGAAAAATACATTTATATAGTATAGTATATAAAATATAGCATTTTCTTTATTGATTAAAAATCGGATTTTTTTTTTCTATTATGAGTTTGCCATGAAAATGGCATTTGCTGCTGATATGGCATTAAAGAAAGAAAGAAAGAAAGAAAGAAAGAAAGAAAGAAAGAAAGAAAGAAAGAAAGAAAAGAAAGAGCATAGAATTAATCTGTTAGCATTATGTTTACTTATTAATGTGATTTATTAATGTGTGATACTATTAATTTGTTAGAGTAAGTCGCAGTAATTTTACAATGTTTTTGCAATTACAAAATCTTTGTATTCACTTTCCTTATATAATACAGTAAATATACTCATTTTCTTTTTTTTTTTTTAAAATCCCATCGCCAGATTGACAGTAAAATTCCCTCCAAATAAAGTGCAGTTGTCTATGAAGTCAGTGTTCGTACAGCTCCTCAGAAGTAAAGCCCTGCGCTGTCATGTTTTATAATGTGAGAGAATCATGTTGGAGATGCGTCACTGTCTCGTGCCTCTCTGTCTCTTCAGGAGCACTCACTGGTGCGGAGGTTCTCTGGTCAGGGAGGAGTGGGTGCTGACAGACAGACAGTGCTTCTCGTCATGGTAATTATCTCCAGCCTTGCTGCACAGTCACCGTCATGCCCTGCCCGTGACCTCTGGATTCTCAGGGTCACAGGGTCAATGATCAGCGAGCTTCCAGGATTTGTTTTATGCATGTAACCCAACAAATCATAGCTGCCAATGTTTTTAGAACATGCATCTCGTGGCATGAGACATCCATATATCTACATATCCACAAAAGAATTTTCATTATAGAGGTCATATAATGGTAAAATTATAGATAAAAATAGTTAATTTTACTATGAAAACAAACTGTAACATCCTCCCAAGTAAAAAAAAAAAAAAAAAAAAAAAAAAAAATAAATATATATATATATATATATATATATATATATATAACTTTTTAACTACAAAGAGGTTGTTGGTGCATATATACCTATATCGGACTTGCAAACATGCAGTTTGCGAGTAAAGTTGATACAGAGTGCTGTAATTCATTGCACATTCAAAGAGGGTGTTGGCATGGAAGTTTTAAAGACACACAAGCAAAAACTGTCCCATTAAATTTTAAACATCAGAGAAAAAGTAGAAAATGGTCACAAAAAACTTAAAACTAAACAATTGGCACAAAAAAGTAGGATATGACCTTAAAGGATTAGCTCACATTAAAATGAAAATTACCCCAAAATTTACTCACCCTCAAGCTATCCTATGTGTATATGACTTTCTGATGAACACAATCAGAGTTATATTAATAAATATCCTGACGTATCCAAGCTTTATAATGGCAGTGAACGGGACCAACGAGTATGAAGCCGAAGAAAGTGCGTCCATTCATCATAAACATACTCCACACGGCTCCGGGGGGAGTACGTTTATTATGGATGTGGATGGAGCCACTTTCTTCAGCTTCATACTCATTGGTTCCATTCACTGCCATTATAAATCTTGGACACATCATGATATTTATTAATATAACTCTGATTGTGTTCATCAGAAAGAAGAAAGTCATATACACCTAGGATGGCTTGAGTGTGAGTAAATCTTGGGGTAATATTCATTTTAAAGTGAACTAATCCTTTAAAGAAAAAAATAACTGAATTCAGGAATATTTTTTGCCTGAAACTTGAAACCATAATATTATCATGTGCCTTTTCCCCCAGCGTGCCTGATCTATCGGAGTACAGAGTTTGGCTTGGTATATCCCATTTGAACGAATCGGGTGAGAATGACTTCCACAGACAGGAGAGGAGAATCTCGCACGTCATCTGTGGCCCGGAAGGCTCTAGTCTCGCTCTTCTCCGACTGACTCAGTAAGACCTGTCGATTAATCAATATGTGTATCACTAATGTATTCCACGTCTGATCTTATTCATTTGTTGTTGATGAAATGACATCTCTGTTCCTCTTTCACACAGACCAGCACTTATAAAAGAGCGTGTCAAATTTATTCAGCTGCCCGTGGCTGACTGCCGCATTCAGGAGGACACCATATGCTCTATGTACGGCTGGGGTGAGACCAAAGGTAGGTTCAACTTAAGAGCTAGTCTTCAGAGACTCCCCACCATCTGACAGCTTTGCAGGTACACAACATTGCTGTCATGCTTCTGACTTAACAACCTTTCAGTGCCCATATCATGGACAGACACTTGGTACAGAGCACCAGCCTCTATAAATGTTGTTGCTCACGATTCATTAAAGTCATTTGAGGTTTTGGTGCAAACTCGGCTTTAGGTGACCATAAAGTTTGGTTTATTTTATAAATGTGAATCTATTACCCAAACTTGAGTGCACACTAAGGAATGACACTCAAATACATTTTTAAAAATGGGGACAGGGTCGGTAATTAATCAGGGCTCATGGCAAAAAAAAAACATCCACCAAGAGTATAAAAAATGCTCCAAATATTTAAAATGAGAGCAAAAACAATACATCCTCTTTAGAGTTCTAGTTTTGTTGCCAAGCACCATTAATAAACAGCTTCTGAAAGTATTCACGTTGATGATGAAAGCATTTTGGAAGTGTTTTGCGGTTTGGAACTACATGTACAATAACAGTGTGTAAGCAGGATGATGGAAGGCACATATTCATATTCAAACAAACATGCCAAATGTGAAAACTTGCATACTGTAGCTTATCTAACAAAGGCTTCTCTGGCTTTCTCAGGCACTGGACATGAGGGAACATTGAAAAGGGTTCATCTGCCCATAGTGAGCAACGAACGATGCCAGCAGCTTCACAAAGGGACTCTTCAAATAACTAGTTCTAAACTGTGTGCTGGTGGCAGAAGGGATGAAGGAGTATGTGAGGTGAGTTTATTCATCAGATTTACTGAAAAGTTTATTTATTTTAAATAAATGATTGCCTATATTTAGCAAGGATGCATTAAACTGATCAAAAGTGACAGTAAAACATATACAGTTGTGCTCAAAATTATTCATACCCTTTGTAAATATGACCAAAGAAGGCTGTGAAAATAAATCTGCATTGTCAATCCTTTTGATCTTTTTATTTTAAAAATTTACAAAAAATCCAACCGTTCATTGGAGAATAAGAATTTTAAATGGGGGCAAATCTCATTATGAAATAAATATTTTTCTCTAACCTGACTGTCCCTGCTAGAACTCTTATATAATTGGCTGTGGTTGGATCTTCCGTCACGGTAATGATACAAAAACAAACATTAAAATCAACACAAAAATGTGTCACTGAGCACAAAACCAAGCTTTTGCAATTACCATCCCAGTTCCCTGACCTGAACGCTAAAGAAAATGAGTGGAGTGAACTGAAGAGAAGAAGCACCAACATGGAGCTGGGAATCTGAAGGATCTGGAGAGATTCTGCATGAAGGAATGGTCTCTGATCTCTTGTCAGGTGTTCTCCAAACTCATCAGGAATTATAGGTGAAGACTCAGAGCTGTTATCTTGGCAAAAGGAGGCTGCGAAAAGTATTGAATAAAAGGGTATGATTGATTGTGAGCAATGTGTTTTAGAGAAAAACATTTATTTCATAATGAGATTTCCCCCATTTAAAATTCTGATTCTCCAATGAACGGTTGGATTTTTGTAAATTTTTAAAATAAAAGATCAAAAGGATTAACAAAGCAGATTTATTTTCACAGCCTTCTTTAGTAATATTTACAAAGGGTATGAATAATTTTGAGCACAACTGTACATTGTTACAAAACAATTCAAATACATGTACTGTTGAAATGTCGATTCCTCAAAAAATTTCATGGTTTCCAATAAAAAAAAAAAAATATTAAGTAGTACAACTGTTTTGTACAGTACAACATTGATGATAATAAGAAGAAATGTTTCTTGAGCACTAAATCAGCATGTAAAATCAGGATCATGTGACACTGAAGACTGGAGCAGTGATGCTGAAAATCACAGGAATAAATTAGCCTACATTTTAAAATTGTATTAATATTTCACAATATTACTATTTTTACTGCATTTTTACTCAAATAAATGCAGCCTTGGTGAGAATAAAGAGACTTCTTTCAAAAACATTTCAAAAATCCCCAAACTTTTGAATGGTAGAATATGTCATAGACAATTTATCTTAATCGCTTCCATCTTACCTTTGTTATACTTTTGGATGTATTATTTCTAAATATTTATATTTGTCCTATTGTTTTTTCCCCCCTTTTTTATGCTCACAGAAAGACTATGGCGGCCCTCTAATATGCCAAGAGAGTAACAGTAAAGTCATTGTTGGCGTGAGCATAAACGGCAGAGGATGTGCCCGACACAACCGACCAGCCATTTTCGTGAATGTGGCCTTCTATACTGGATGGATTCATAAGGTGTACAAACATTATCCAAACTCAGAACTAAACAACTGATGAACAACATTTTAAGATCACATGACCATTATCGAACATATGATCTGATACACAACATCAAAAATACAGAATCTCCATAAATCCATCATCTTATTTCTTGATTTAAGGATCATCTGAACAGCTCTTTTTGAAAAAGTTCTTCAGAACTTTCCCAGCTTGGCCATGAAACATATATTCAGAAACTACTCAAAGAGCTAAAACTGAGGCTGAAACCATTGCTCTGAATTCAAGCAATTTGTACACCTAATAATGCCAGAACCGCAGAGCAAGGCGCTGGAAGACAGAGTCTCTAAAGGCTACATTCGCAACTAGCCATACGGAAAGATAAAGACTACTGGACCAAAGTGCGGACGAGCAGCCAGAATCTGTTTCAAGAATCAATAGCAATCCCTGGCCTCCAACCAAAAACCTCAAGTCCTCGAAGAGAAGTCTTGCTGCAATGTGCTTCAAAGCAATCATATGTATGTTCATCCCACACATTACCCATCAAACTAAAAATCTGGACTTCAGTTGGGATATTGGATTCAGAGACCGAACCCAAGTTTGAGTCTGGATTCAGACCAGAACTTGATATATGAATACAAACTCTTGAGATCCCAAAAGGAATCTGCCATTCCCTCATTTAAAAGAGCTCAAAGCTGACCGACGTACCCGCTACATATTTCGGCCTCTCCTCATCAAGAAAGATGGCTGTTATGATTATAAGTACTTGTTGATATAAAACTCTCATTAACGGTGTCATTCAAAAAGCCCCTCGATAAAGTATTAGCTGTTAGCTGTTAGCATAGCGTGTGTAGAATATCTTATGGGTAAAAGTATACACAGAAGGCTTTTTTTTTTGCGTTCATGCTCCTGATAATACTTGAAAACACACATGAGAGAGGTCACTGTGTCCCTCAATAACACCTCCTCATGTCGCCGTTACAGATTGTCGTTTCTTCAGCGTAGGTGTTTATATAGTCAAAGGTGTTCCATCCATTTCCAGTGTTGATATTTTGTCCACAAGTCTGAACAGAGATGACATGACCTGCTTGTAATGACATGCAGCAAAAAATCGTACTTGTCATAACATATCAGCATCTGAGGTTCCCATACACTATGTTTAGTTTAGAGCGGAATTCAGAGGAGGATTTGGAAATGTGTGTTGTAAATACTGTGGTCATGGGAGTGGGGTAATCACTCCCAGTTCTTTCGTAGGTCTCATAGACCTTTATAAGATGTTAGGGGACGGTGGCCTCCTCCATTCCAGTGCCGTTTTGTGTGCTCATCGGGTGGTTTTATATATTTGTAAATATATCAGTATTAATTCCAAATGCACATTGTGTCAGTGTACGCTAAGTGTTGTGAAATACAAGAATGAGTGGGATATTTTATGTTCATTGAATCAAGCGTGTGTGATTGTGTGCAACGCTGCAAAGATGCATTGAAGCCGAAGCGTGCACCTCTGCAGGACAGAGAGCAAAGTGAGCCGAATCTTGTATGCGTTCTTGTAGACATCGGAATAAAGGGCAGTTAGGGAAATTTACAGATTAACTTAGCCCTTTTTCAGATCAGAGCCGTTGTAAGATAAATCCGAGTGATTTTCTCTCTTGTGTGGTCTTGGATCGCTCATTCCGCGAGCGCCTCGTTCTCTCGAGCTGGCCTGCCTCCAAAAACAATCAACTTGGGAAATTACCTCCAAAAATCATGTCGGCTTAAACAAATAGCTCTCTGAGTGATGGCTCGTAAGTGTTTGTATTCCAACCACTCCCGATGCTAATTATGTTGGTTAAAATGAAGGATGAGTTTAATTTGTAAGAGTCCTGAGGCACAAGTCCTTATGTAAGGACGTTGTTGAACACATTGAGATTAGTGTTACTAAAGCACAAGACAAGGTAAAAGAGTCCTTTAGTTTTACCTCATTTGGCTTTAACATTTATCAAAACAAATGTGTTTTTTTTTTTGTTTTCCTGTAGTTGTGTCGGAACAATACGAAACCTGTGTTTAAGGAAACCTAGAAGCTGCTGGATGATGAAGCGGCTTGTTCTGAATGGGGGCGAATTCAATTGCAGTATTTGCGTCGTTTTCCCCAAGCGCCTGCAATCCAGTTTAACCAGGTGATAAAATCATTGTCATTATTTTCAGTGCAAACATTACTCCTTTAAATATATGCAAATTTGGAGTGCGCATTATTCACGAATCCCACCAATATTTGCCTATCGCAATTAAGGTCCCGGTATTACAGCAAACTGAATTTAATTTTCATTTCAAGAGATGTTTGTGTACATTCTATATTAAGCATGGCAGTACAGATTTTGTTTGCACTGTTACTTCATTTAATCGGGAGCTAAAACATGGAAATCCGCCACATAAAAAAAAAAAAAAAAAATCATGCTTTTGGTCAATTCTTTTGATGAATAGTCAAAACTATCAAAAAAAGTCATAATTATGAGATCAAAAGTCATAATTGTGACATAGAAAGTGATGAAAAGTCAAAATTATGAGTTGGCCTACATTTGAGATGAAGTTGAAACTGACATAAAAAGTCGTAATTATGACATTCAGATATAGCAGAGTCAAAATTATCACAAGAAATAATTTTCCCTAGTTTGTGACATAATTATGACTTATGGTCATTTCAGTATTTATGGCAATTTTGACCTTTTATTTCATAATATTGACTTTGCCATAATTTTGACTTTTTAAATCATAATTTTGGCATTTTATCCCATAGTTTTGACTTTTCATCACATACATTTGACTTTTTAAGAGACAAATATGATTTAGTATCTATGTCATAATTATAGGGCCTCATTTCTAAAATGTTGCGTAGAAGCAGTCCTACATTTGATCTTACGATCATTTCTCAAATGTGCATTTGTGTGACTCAGATAACGAACATGCGCACAAAAAACATGCATGCACGTCTCTTCCAGATGTTAAATCTATACATTGCAAATGATCTTGAAATTGTGTGCAGCTGAATGGTTTCAGATTTCTGCCTTGTAAACGCCGCCTAATTAATGTCATTAACATATAAAATAGCACCAGTCAACGTCCAAATAGCTTAGATTTCCAAGTATATGCAGTTCTCCGACTCTCTGCCACAAGGAAATGTGCATACTTCTGCTTAGACCCTTTTCCACGTAAAAATTTTTTTATAAATATGAATGTTGGTGTGGATTTTAGCGTACACACACTCTAGGTTCAATTGAGGCCCATAATTTACCAAAGCATGATTTTTTCCCCTTATGTGTCAAAAATGGGCTTGCAAAAAAAGAAGAAAAAAAAAAAAAAGAGAGAGAGAGAGGGGCACAGGCAGTTTGTGCAAATAAAAAGCTGCTATCAGCAGGTGCACTTAAACTCTGAATTCCTCCCTTTGTGTATAAAAGGCCTGTGGTCCATCAGAGTAAATGTGTATTCGATCGGTTTCTCCTCTCTCTGATGTTTGTATGTGAGAAAGACGGCAAGTGTCTCAGTTCTGAATGTATAGTAAGCTGCTACGGACAATGTAAAGTTGTAAAATGTTGTCTTTGTACAGTGTGATTAATGTCTCACATATTCATGTACAGTAATATTCATACGCAATGTATTATTCACCTCTTACTCCGACAATAGTATTTATCAACTTTGCGTGTGTTTGTGTTTATTAAAATATATATGTGCCTTTACTTCTGCATATCTGGCAAGTATCTCTCAGATAGCAATAATAAAGATGAAGAAAGTGACAGAATAATATTAATTAAAAAAAAAAAAAAAAAACACTGAATGTGAAAGGATTTTACTCACTTGGTGGAGTTGTTTGTGTATGTCTCCCAAGTGCAATAGATATGAGATTTTGTTCATCATTTAGCAGATGCCCTGTCATCTAAACCATTGTACAGCATACTGAATCCACAGGTGGTCCAGAACAGCCTGGGGTAAAGTATATCAAATTAAGATTTGTTCTTGGATACCCTTATATTGAGACAAAATTCATATTGCTTGGTGTGAGCACTAAATTTCAATAATATACTGGAACAAAATGGTGTAGGAAGGGGGCCTTATATCACACAGATGCAAAAGTTCAAATCCCTGGTCTCAGAAAATTTCTGAGTCTGTGTTGACCCTCTCTTTTTCTCAATTGACTATCACTTCAACATGAAATTTTGCTGCCCTCTTCTGGTGGGTTATCTTCAACAGGATGATTAGGGCTCTAACTATGCATTAATAAAAATGATTTACAAACAGCTGCATCATCCTGCATTCATCCTGCCCCTTACGAAAAAGAAGTTTATTGAAGTGTCCTATTAGTGTACTTCTTTTAAACTAAAAAGCAAGAAAGTACTTTCAGTCTACTTTTTATGTACTTTTCAGAATTATACTTTATGTACTTCTCAGAAATATACTTAAAATTGCAATCAAGTATACTTGACTTATACTGACAGAAAAGTCTAAGTATATTTGGCCTATACTTGTACTCAATCTTTTGATCAAAATATACTTAAAAGTATAATTAAGCATTCAAAGTATACTTGACTTGTAGTTGTGTTTAATCTTTTGATTGAGTAGGCTAAATATACTTTTTCTTATTTTCTTTTTACATAGTTTGACATACAGTACATAAACTTACTTTTTTTTCGAAATATTGATTTATAAAGAAAACAGATATCCCAGCTAACAATTTTTGGTTCCCAGAACGTTCCAAGAACGTTCCCAGAACAAAGATTCTAATGTTCCCTGTTGGTTCTCCTGGAAAGTTTTCTTTACGTAAATAGAACGTTCCCTTTAGGTTAAAAAAGGGAACCAATAGAGTACGTTCTTATTTGGTGCCCCCCACCGACTGAATTTTTCCAGCTGTCCATATTTTCATTGTTGTACGATAGAGGGCACTATTACGCATCTTCTAGTACAGAATCTTCTTCCAAACACAGGAGAAGAAGAAGCTGAAGAGATAGGATTACTTTTGCCTAAGCAATCTTCTATCATCAAACATTAAACTGCATTTAAATCACAGCTGCCTAATGTTACTGAAAGAAATGATGAACCCATAATAAGGAAATGACTGTAAAGCTTTGGGAGTGTTAATGGACTCGATCTAGCCTACTCCATCTGTGTTTTGATCATCATTCTGAATCTGATCCAGGCGTAGTCTGACAAAAAAAAATTATATTTTCTCAACTTTTTGTTTGAAATTTTGCCTTTCTTTATGAAACTTACCCACATTAACCCTTAAATGCATGACTGTTTCGCCAATCATTCTTACATATACGGGTCTTTATCAACCCGGATCTATATCTAACACGGATGGATCTCTACCTGTCGCGATAATATAAAACTCCTCTGATATTAGAGTAACAATTACAGAAGAATAAAATAAATCATAAGTTGTTACCTTTTAGAGCTTGAAAGGGCTCCGTTTGAGCAGATGTTTTATGCCATCACCACTGTCCTGTCAGAGCTCATTTGCCAGTAAATTCAGCAAATAATAGGCTAGTTTTTTGTTTGAGGTTGTGAATATGAGCCCATCTCAGCACAATCTCAAACATATTCTCAAAACTATATAATTTTCAGCATCTTCAGAATCCATATTTCGATCGCTAACAGCTTCACCAGATCCATCCAGTGACAGTGACAGTCATATTTGATTGGGTTCAGTACTTGCTCTGCAGTAAATTGCTGAGCCATTTCATGTTTAGCTTATTCTTTCGATTTTTGTCTGAATGAGTCGTCACTTCAGCATTGTGTATCAGACATTGCCACCTTGTGGAATAAAGGTGAATTGGACTTTTTCTGTCATCTAAGATTCAATTATTGTTGTGCAGAAAAAATATACTTACACTCACACACACCTCGGGTCATTAGCGACCCTATGCAATTTTTTCTTGTTATATTCTTTATAATTAATTGATTAAGCAATACCAAGAAGGTTGATTTCTAACTTTAAAAAATGAACGAGGAGGAGGGTAGTGAATGATGTCCCAGGTCACTAAAGACCCGAGGTATGCATTTAAGGGATAAAGTGTTGATAAAATAACGATGCATGCAATAAAATGTTTTTAAAATTAAAGTACAGTTAAAGATATATACGTGCAGTATAAAACTACTAAACTAGTAGTGTACAGAGAGTAAACTTCAAAGTGTACTTTCAAAAACTAATAAATGTACTATTAGTATTAAAATAGTAAACTTTTAATATACTTATGTTTATTTGTAGTACAGATGCAGTACAAATGAGAAACGGGGTCGTGAACTAGTTGTGCACTTTAAGTTGACTACTGTTACACTTATAGTACACTTAAACGTATACTTCAGTTGGGCCAATTTAGTCCCAAGCAGTATTGAAACAGTACATTTACAAGTTTACTACTAGTACACATTGATATTAGTATACTTACTACATAAAGTATACTTAAAAAATATACTTAAACATTACTTAAGTCTACTTCATGAAATTAACTTAAAGTATACTTCTTTTTCGTAAGGGGCATCATAAGACAAGAACCTCATTATGTGGCTTGTTGATTAACTAAATAGAATTACATCGATGGGAACCCAGAATATCACTCACTTTTGACTTGGACAATTAGACAGCCACCTAGCAATGCCCTAGTAGCTATTTAAATCACTTTAGCAACCATATACCATAGCAATGCCCTGGCAGCCATCTTTGCATCATGGTTGTGTTCTGCGTGCAATATTCACTTTTAAGAAAATGTAAGAATTTAGTTTATGTAGACATATAATGCCTCTGTGTTAAAATAGACACACACACACACACACACACACACACCAATGTACTTTTACCGTAATTTTCTAACCAGCAGAGGGCAGTGTTGCTTGACACCCAGAGGTTCAGCCTTATGGGAAAAAGTTATTGATTTGGAGTAATAAATGTCTTGCGGAAGCTCAAACGTGCTGTGTAACAGACGAGAATGAACTTCACTGGTTCTCGCACACGTCAAGCAAACATGCTTGAGCTTCCGTTTACCACAACTGATGTGTGAGTTGATGAATGTTTATATGTGAATAAAAGCCTAAATTCAGTCTGTTCATCATATAAAGCGATCATGTCTCTTCAGAGAATTTGGACGCCCAATTCATATGGATCAGTTTCACGATCTCTTAATGAACTTTTTGAAGCATCAAAGTGGTAGTCACATAGCTGTCTATGGAGGGACAGAAAGCTCTCAGATTTCATCAAAAAGATCTCCATTTGTTTTCCAAACATGAATGGAAGTCTTTGTAGTTGCTTTGAAGCACATCATCATGTTTTACTGGATGGAATAAACCAACATTCAAGTAAGTAAAATGCCCAAAATATTTTAGATTTTGAGCTTGTAAATGTCAATGAAAAAGGCTAGCAAAATTTGCTTGTGCACCTTGCACATTACATGGATGAATTGTACTTCTCAACTGTTCCATGTGAAATAAATACTAATAGAAAACAATGTTTTTGATCATTCACCAGTTTGATTAAACTGTTGAATTAATTTTTTGTTTTTTGTTTTTTTTGAGAATTTGAAAGTATTTGTGTAGCAACATTTGAAATCTGTATCTTATAAAATATGTCTGTATCATTTATAAACTATACTTAACTGGTCCTGATATCTTTTCTGGGCTTTGCTTGTTTGCCCAAATATCTGCTTGGTGTATGAGGGATAGGTGATAATGTTCTGGAATGTGGGGGGTAAAAATGCTATTAGCATGGTAAGTAGAGGGTGAAATAAGGTAGCCAGGCAATAGTGTGTGTGAATATAATGTATGTGTGAATTCCTTAAAGGGTTAGTTCACCCAAAAATGAAAATCCTGTCATTAATTACTCACCCTCATGTCGTTCCACACCCATAAGACCTTCATTCATCACCAGAAAACAAATTAAGATTTTTTTTTTTTTTTTTTTTAATGAAATCTGAGAGATATGACTTGTCCATAGACAGCAATTTAACCACCACTTTCAAGGTCCAGAAACTAAAGACATTCATTGTTAAAATAGTTGATGTGACTGCAGTGGTTCGACCTTAATTTTTATTAAGTGACGAGAATACTTTTTGTGCAAAAACAAAACAAAAATAACGACTTTATTCAACAATATCTTCTCTTCTGTGTCTTTCTCATGCACTGTTTACGTTCAGCACTTCCAGGTTCTACCTCAGAACAGCTACACACTTAAACAGTGCATGAGAATGACACAGAAGAGAAGATATTGTAGTCCTTATTTTTGTTTTGTTTTTGCCCACAAAAGTGTTCTCATCACTTTTTTTTTTTATAATAAATTATTGTAACACAGTTAGTAGATGTGGGAAGAAGGAGGCGGGAACCGGCGAACATTCAACGTAACTTTAATATAAAATAAACAAATACAAAACGAAAGTAATGCCGGCAGACCCTCGCGGACATCTGCCGGCCAAACAAACATAATAAAACATAAAATAAAGTCCAGGCCTGGTCCTGTCTCGTCCTACACTGATGTCGCTCCTCCTTTTATGCCTCCGGAGCTCCTCCGTGAGAGACTCGAGGCCGGCACGCTCGCAGGTGATGCTCATTATTCGATGCTTCAAAAAATTCTAACTAATCCACTGATGTCACATGGACTACTTTGATGATGTTTTTATTACCTTTCTGGACATGGACAGTATACCGTACATACACTTTCAATGAAGGGACAGAAAACTCTCGGACTAAATCTAAAATATCTTAAACTGTGTTCCGAAAATGAACGGAGGTCTTATGGGTTTGGAACGACATGAGGGTGAGTCAATAATGACATAATTTTCATTTTTGGGTGAACTAACCCTTTAATATTGTGTTATTATTAGTGTATATAAAGGCTACTGTTATGGGGCTACATAAGCAGTACATCCTGCAAATGAACCCTTAAGCCCGGAACGCACCAAGCCGACGCCGACAAACTAGTGGCGATGAAAGCAGACTGCAGGGTTGGCTCACGTCGGCAGCGTCTAGGTCCAAAGTTGCCCTGACACACCAAACCGACGCTCGACACCCGACAGCCAAGTAGCACGTCCGTTCTGCGCCTGCGTAAGAAGAAATGCCTTTCCATACCAGCAGGTGGCAGTAGCTAAACAGCCAATCAGAATGATCAGATGGCCCGATTGACCGACGAGCTCCGACGCCGATTCAACATGTCAAAGCAGACGAGGACCAACTTGAGCCAACGGTGCGGAACACACTGAGAAAACTTAGTCGGCCGACCGCCGGCTTGGTGTGTTCCTGGCTTTAAATTTTCTCTACGTTAGTTTAGACAGAAAGTGAATATATTGAAATTCTGCTACCCAACAGACCCAACGTTGCAATATTTCCCTAAAAACTTACTAAAATATCAAAATGCATAAAAACCTATTTATTTCTGCATTAGAGGCCTCCTACAACATGTAAATGGTGGGAATTCTTTTTTACATTTTTTTTTCTATATTCGGGTGTTTGAAGGGTTAATGTGTTTAGCCTAGAATATTTCTATATTTAGAGTATTTATAGTATTTATACAATACATTGTATCTCTGTGTGTTAAAGATATATTTTTTTAATATTAATTATTCCTGCGATAGAAAATGTTGTGCCACCAAGATATAAGGGGGCCCTTGAGTTTGCTATAGCTCTAGGGCCCTATGTGTTGTGTTCGGGCATGGTGCTGAATGTACCTTTTCCTGAGAGTTACGCCAACAACACCCTGGGGTCGAATAAAAACACTTTTAAAAACGCTGACCTGTTTCCTCAGCCTGTTTGCTCATAAAGCGAAGGTGTTAAGCACCGTTTTTATGGAAAGGGACGGGCCGGTTTAGTTGGAAAGTGGCTTTCGGGAAGACACACTCCACGGGGAAGCGGGAATAGATTAGAGCGGTATGCTGTCACCTTGTGTTCAGCTCCAGCAGCCCGTTTTCCTGAGTTAACCTGGGGTTTTACAGGACATCGGGCCCGGACACTACAGGAAATGTGGCAAAGCTAATTAGCAGAACAGTGGCATAGCTGGACAAACCGTGTCTGTCATAGGGTGTAGTGTTAGTCTGCGACCACTGGGTGGTGGTGATGCCCCATCAATGATACTGTTCTAACCGATCCGCTGATGTAATAAGGGTATCTGAATGATTAGTTTTGAACAGCTTGGTTCCTCTCTCTCTTTGTTAAACCCATGCAATTTATGTATCCAGCCAGCAGTGGAAAGGAATGATGTACTTTGATCTCTCTCTTCTCCGTTCAGTGCGAAGGTTGACGCTGTGTTTATTATGCTGCAGCTCTGTAGTGTGTGTCGTGTTGGCCTTGGCTGGGTTTTAATCAGCGATCTGAGCTCAGGGACAGCAGCCAGTACCCTGCAGGGGTGGCATTGCTAAAATTGAAGGTGGACAGATGAGTTAAATACAAGCTGCACAGCTCAGCAGGATCACATACGACAAGAGCTCAGCTCTTAACACAAGGATGAAGAGCTCAGCTAATAGCGGATCCATGTAGTGGCATCTGGTACCAGTGCTTTTGCTCTCAGGACATACAGCCTAAACACTAGCATTCAAAAGTTGTCTTATATGCTCACCAAGGCTGCATTTATTTGATCAAAAATACAATAAAACAGTAATATTCTGAAATATATGTTTACAATTTCTATTGTAATATTGGCTATGTTAACATGTAGGCTAATTTATGCCTGTGGTAAAGCTGAATTTTCAGCAGCCATTTAATCCAGTTTTCAGTGTCACATGATCCTTCAGAAATCATTCTAATATGCTGATTTGCTGAAAAATAGTTTTTATTATGTTGAAATGAGTTTTGGCTTATAAATATTTTTGTGGCAACTGCTTTTTTTTGGTAACATTTGGAAATATATAGCTATGCTATATAATACATCCTTGCTGAATAAATGTATTCATTTCTTACTTATCACGTCTTCCACAAAAATAGTCAGCAACTGTTTCAGAATTAATTATAAATGTTTCTTAAGCACCAAGAAATGATTTCTGAAGGGTCATGTGACACTGATAGGCTAACTTGAGAAATGGTGCGATCAGGTAATGTAATAAAGATTGTATTTATGAGCTGAACGCACATGAACGCCACCACAGTAGAGTGACTCAGGGATGACGCATTTTTGTAGGCAAAACCCGGAAGCGAGTTAGCATTTTAGGACTTCCGGTTCCAACGCCGTAAAGTCTATAAGTGCATCCCAATTCGCATACTTATGCACTATTCTATGACGTTTTTAAGTATAAATAGTGCGAGTAGAGCGTTCACACTGAAAATTCCAAAAAGAGAAAGTGCACTTTAAATACCCGGATGATGCACTAAATTAACGGAAAAAACGAAGTGTGGAATGTTGGACACTTAATGCACTCAACTGGCGCAGCTTTAATTACGTAGTGGAGGGGGAGAGGGTATCAAACTCTGTTGTTAAATGACAAAATAACCATATACAATTCACGCACTACATGGATGAGTGCATAGTGCACAGGTACATAGTGTATAAGTGCATAGTGTATAGTGCGTCATTTGGGACGCAACTTATGGGTTTTTTGAATGGGTTTTTGATAATCGCCTGAAATAAGGTCTGTGGTTAACAAAGCCTCTAAATACTTTCACGTTTTGATCTATGACATAAAACACACGAGTTATAACCCACTTGTGATTTTTTAAACTTTTACTGTGTCTTACAATCAAATCAGCGGTTGCTAACATATTGCTAAAAGGGACTACTTCCTTTGGCGGGGACTTTAGACGTCATCATTAAAAACGGGACATTTGGACAGCATTTCTCATGAAAAAGTGGATAAGTATTAATAACAGCGCAGATCATAATCAGTGAGCATGTTTATAAATAGAGTTGTTTTCTAAATAAAGTTTGAGGAAGCTTGGTGGTGCCGACGTTGATCCGCGACCATGGTGTGCTGTAGTCCGTTTATAGACTACTGTTAGCCTTTTGTATCTGACGACTTTATTTAGGCTTCAAAATGTATAAATGTTGTGTTGACTTGTAAAGATTATCTTGATAGACTTTTGGAAAATCGCAGAAAATAAGCTCTGTGTTTAACAAAGGGTTATGACACTTCCACGTTTTGTCTATGGGAAAAATGCATGGGCTTTTGATCGAGGGAACCCGTGCGCCGCTAACTTCAGGGTTGGCCTACAAAAACGCGTCATCCCTGGGGCACTCTATGTCGTAAATACGAGTGGGTACGAGTCTGATCTGTACGAGTTGGGGGCGTGTCAGTGACAAACATGGCAGAATACCATAATACTTATTGGTATTTAGCAGTGACATTGTCAGACTTTTCTGTTTACAGCGAAGTAAGTCATTTGCCCTCACAAAATATGATAGCGTTATCATGTACAATATAATATGTAACGATAAAGGCTTAATAAATGTATTAAAACCATAAAAACACACCTGATGCACTTCTTTGTTGTTCATTTTCTAGAAGTATTAGTGCTGTATTTTTGTACACCGCCATCTTACTCCAACGAAAATGACTTGAACTCACCACCTGCCGTCGTAAGCATGACTTCCCACCTCATAAATAGGAACTTACCAGGAGGACTTTAACACACCATCTGCTGAAAAGCCAACTTAACAATATGTTTAACATTTCACAATATTTTTATATTTTACTTTATTATTGATCAAATAAAAGCAGCAATGAGGAGCATAATACACTTCCGTAATATAGCATATTTTGAGTGAAATGGGTTTCCAAAACAATAGACCACATTGACTTAGGCTACATTACAAGATAGTATGAACTACATAGTATGAACACCGACTTTTTTTTTTTTCTTTTTCAAAATGTAATCTTTTCATTTAGAAGAAAGTCATACAGTTTTGGAATGACACGATGGTGAGCAAATAATTATATTTTACATATTATTTTATTAATTATCTATTCTTTATTCATTATCAGTTTTGGTATGAACTATTCCTTTAAGAAAGTAACTATGGTCCATTTTGATTTTATGCTGACTTTAAATGCTATCTGATCACAAATTTTTAGGCAAATCCAAAGGCTTTGTGTTCATTTTTGTCATCATCATGGCCATCAGCATTGTTCTCGTAATGCAATTATCTATCATACATTTTCATTGTAATTATAGTTATAATCATCATAATAATGGTCACTGACACTATATTGTGCTTCTGCTGTATAATGTCCTTGCAGTTCTAATGGAAAGGGGAGGATGGAGATTGTTGTTCTTGATTGGCTGGCAGCTGAGTACAATGAGATGCAGTTCAGATAATGAATCAATCTTATTGTCCATATTTTCTTTTGTACTTTAATAATCTCCTGACACTTGCTGAAGAGAGTGTTATATATAAGCTGATTAGTCTGCGACAATGTGTCATTGTTGCCTCAAGAAGATCGTAAATTGCGATCCACCGCACGCGTCACAGCGTGTGGCCTGTGATGTGGCAAATCAAATAGTCTTCAGTCCAGCAGGGAATACTCCAGCTATGATAAGAAAAAAACATTTCAAAAGTTGATGTTCTTTACTTCCTTGTCTGTACAAAGGCAGTTTCTTAAGGACATAACACACTGATGTTTCGAAGTTTATATGCCAGCACAGTTGCAGGTATGGGGAGAGGCTTTCTCAGTCTGTAGAACATTTGATTGGAAAAACTTCTGTGCAGTGCACAATGAGTCATCAATATATTTGGTCCATTTTCACAGAAAGGGGAGAATGTAAATTGTACATTTGAATTATGTGAACATTTAGGAGTATACTAGCCCAGGGGTTTTCAAAAAATTTTATGCATTCATGCAGCAAATTATCAATGTTTCTTGGTCTTCTCTTTGACTGAAGCACTATGGAGTTACATTTGTGTCTTTTCATGCAATCAAACATACTCTGTTTGATTGCATGCAGAGCAAAAACAATTATATTGTAATCAAAAACAAAAGATTGCAAATAAAATGCCAGATGGCTGCTACAATACTGCTCTCAGAGCCAGACTCGCGGGACTGGGTAGTGGGTGTGACCGAATTATTGCGCCAAACGAGAGTGACCAATAATAGAAAAAGGTCTTTCATTCTGGTGCTTAGATACTGCCTACTGGAATGCAGCTTCACTTGAATTCAAAAGCTTTTAGACTCGCAAACAATGACAGCAGAACAGAGAGCGTGCGTGATGAAAACTACACAAAGAAAAACAAATATTTATTAACACTGAAAGCGTTAGTTTTAAGTGTTGTTATCAATTACTTTAGTAATTTAAACAGTAGATAGTTATTTTTGCTCTCACAACCATTTTGTTTAATTGCATAAAAAGACACAAATGTAATTCCATAAAGCACAGGCTCTACTTTTCAGCATTTAAGGTTTTGTTAACCTCACAAAACCTTAAATCCCAACAGAATATTAAACAGATCTCAGCAGAGGATGATTAAACAACCCAAAAACAGCTTTATCAGCTTCATTTATTACAAACTAGATTGACTTTATTTTCATATACGCACAAAAGTCCTTATTGAGAATTAACATTTATCTGTTGGTGATTTATTGAAAATAATAATGTTCACAGTCACCATTATGGTGATCGGTGTTCGTTTTATTAGGGGTCTTGATCCATTATGTTTTCCTCTGGCTGCTGTACAAAAATTTGAAAGTGCGATATTATATCATACTATAGACAACATGGTGTGTCCAAATTTAAATAATATGTAATTCTACTCAATTTAAATTAAATCGTTAACATATGTTTCTGAATATTTATTTAGTTAGCTTTTTGCTACCCACTATTAATGTTATATGTAAATCTGAAGAGAAACATTTCCAGTTCATATTGTTAAAAAAATAGAGTTGTTTAACTTGTTAATTATTGCAATAATCGTATTTTTATACAGTTTCTGCATATATTTTCTGCAGCGTCCCTTTTGCAGCCCCAAGTTTGAATCAGTAATCCTACAATGGCTACAACCTACCTGCCTTTTAGTTAGTTAGGACTACTTGGTGAACCTAATGAAATACTCATAAGCCAAGTTGAAAGTATATAATTTGCCTCTTTAGTGTGTGTTATTATGTGCACACTATTCAGATTGTTCTTACACCCCGAGGATGAATGATCGACTTGCAAGAATGTCTAGCTATCTTACAGCATATTGAACGGATTGTACTTTCATCCTTCACAGTCTCTCGTCCTTTCACATCAAATTTAATATGCCGTCTGCTCTGTCTAATGTCTATGCTGTTCCAGAAGTCTGGCTTGACATAAATATAACATAGGTTGCTGCTTGGTTCCTCATGTGATGTTTTCCCATGTCCTCCTTTAAGACATTAGTGCCCTTTCTTCCAATTTTCCCATCATCCCACGTTAGGAGTCGACATACAAGCTCTGCCTTCCGGCTGAATTCGGTGAGCATTCGCTCCTCCGTTTCTGTTCGTTTCTGCCTGTCCGATGCTCTGAGGTGTAAAATAATAACAGATATGTGCCGTCTAAGGTTGAAAACATCCACGTTGATATCGAGCGGAGTAAAATCAATATGTGTCGAGCATGAGTATCTCAACCCAAGACCCCAGGCATGCTTTTGAAGGTGTTGTGGGCGCCAGGCGGAGGATGAATGTCAGTCAGCAATCGTCGTCATGGAGACTCAAGGGCCAGGTGGCAGGTGTCCTGAGGTCATCACGCAGCCAATCAGGACTTAATGATGTGTGAATGAGACTGACCGAGTCATCACTCTATTAGCAAAGAGAAAGGTCTGAGTCCGCTGCATCAACATGTGGAAAGTAGCAGTGAACTGTGGAAATTAATGTTTTAACCAAATGTAGACATCTGTAGTCCTGTTTTTTGAATACGGCATGGCACCAAAATAGCAGGGAATTCATCTGTCAGACATGTTGAAATGCCAGCTGTTATGAATGTCCTGTGGCCTGAATCATAATTTATGACCTGTCAGTCTATGCGGCCGAGTAGAATCTATTGCCATAAAGACATACAACACAAAATGGCAGCCTAGGTAGAAATGGTCTAAAAATGAGCGCGAGATTACATGAATAAACATTTATCTTTCCTGTTTATCACAATTGCTTTGCACTAAATTTGGAAGTAGTGATCATGGGTGAACAAAATCTAAGCTAAACTAAGGGTAAGTTTACATGACAACGGTACGCTTAAAACTGAGAATTTTTTCAGCGTACAGACGACACCATTGTTAAAGGTGCCGTAGAACGTCTTTTCAAAAGATGTAATATAAGGTGTCCCCTGAATGTGTCTCTAAAGTTTCAGCTCAAAATACCCCATAGATTTTTTTTTTTTTATTCATTTTTTTAACTGCCTATTTTGGGGCATAATTAACTATGCACAGATTCAGGCTGTGCGGCCCCTTTAAATCTCTCGCCCCCTGCTCTCCGGAGCTCTCGACTATAAGTGCAGTTATACAGTGCATAAACAAAGTTCACACAGCTAATATAACCCTCAAATGGATCTGTACAAGATGTTCATCATTCATGCTGCATGCATGCATTAATTCCTGTGAGTATAGTATTTATTTGGATGTTTACATTTGATTCTGAATGAGTTTGAGGCTATATGCTCTGTGGCTAACGGGCTAATGCTACACTGTTGGAGAGATTTATAAAGAATGAAGTTGTGTTTATGAATTATACAGACTGTGTTTTAAAATAGCGACGGCTCTTGTCTCCGCGAATACAGTAATAAACGATGTTAACTTTAACCACATTCAACAGTAGGCTACATTAGTAACATGCTAACGAAACATTTAGAAAGACAATTTAGAAATATCACTAAAAATATCATGTAATCATGGATCATGTCAGTTATTATTGCTCCATCTGCCATTTTTCTGTATTGTTCTTGCTTGCTTATCTAGTCTGATGATTCAGCTGTGCACAGATCCAGACGTTAATACTGGCTGCCCTTGTGTAATCCCTTGAACATGGGCTGGCATATGCAAATATTGGGGTCATACATATTAATGATCCCGACTGTTACGTAACAGTCGGTGTTATGTAGAGATTCGCCTGTTTTCCGGAGGTCTTTTAAACAAATTAGATTTATATAAGAATGAGGAAACAATGGAGTTTGAAACTCAACGTATGTCTTTTCCATGTACTGAACTCTTGTTATTCAACTATGCCAAGGTAAATTCAATTTTTGATTCTAGGGCATCTTTAAAATGGTCCCCATTCATACAAATCTGTGAAAATGACTAAAAACGCTGTATTGAGCTGGCAGGCCATTAGATGGTGATGAAACACTATAGACTGCATGTGTAATGCCTATGTGCATGACGTCATCGTTTTCACAGATTCACGTTTTTATTGTTTACATGGAAACCGTTTTCAAAAACCTGCACTTTGAAACCCATTTTCAAATGTTTGCATTTTCAGACCACCAAAACTCTGTTGTGTAAATTATTGGCCAAAACGCATAAAAAGTTTTCAATTTTTAGTTGAAAACTGTGTCGTGAAAACGGCCCCGAATTCTAAATATAAGTTCACTGGTAACGGGGAAGTACATACTGTCATATTATTAAATGTCATATTAACACAACCTTCAATTGATGGTCTACAGCCACAATGTTTCTGAAATAAATGAGGCCAAACTTTACTCATTCTGGGTCGCTGAGAATAAAAATTGTGCTTAAAATCGTTGACTGGCTGTAGTTTTCAAGATATGCTATTGGGTCAGTATACAACTTGGGAATAGCGGAGGATAAGTGAGTAATAAAGGGAAGGGGTCTCAATTGACCCTTCACAGGGAGTTTGATTGACAAGCGATCTAACCAATCAGAACGCTGAATCCACCATTTTGTCCGACAAAGTAGTCATTAGTTAGAAGATTAACCTCGGCGGAGTTAAACTTGAAAAATTGTGTATATTGATGTCTTTCCGTGTTTGAAACAACATTCTTTCTCATGTTCATTCATGTTTATTTGATGCTATACATGAACTAGTAGGAAGAGATGATCGGTTTACGAGCCTCTTGAGCTGAGGCGCTACAGCAATCTGTCATGACCAGAGCCACAAAACGGTTTTTATTGTTTGAATTTCTTAAAAAATTACACAGTTTGAAAGCTGGGACTTTGTTTAAGATCATAAGTAACCCGCTTTGACTTTTCTGTCGACGTGTTGTCAGTGTCCTCTTTGCTCCGCAATGTTATTTTCACTGTGTGTGGCGTGACAGCACCACGGCTTGTCGGACAAAGCAACAGTAACTAAGGGGGGCCGGTCTTTGTGAAGGGTCAATGTAACACAGTTCTTAAATGTGGGAAGAAGGAGGCGGGAACCGGCGAACATTCAACGTAACTTTTAATTCAAAATAAACATAGAACAAAACGAAAGTAACGTCCCTCGCGGACGTCTGCCGGCCACACAAACATAATAAAACATAAAATAAAGTCCAGGCCTGGTCCTCTCTCGTCCTCCACGGTAGTCGCTCCTCCTTTTATGCTCCCGGAGCTCCTCCGTGAGGGACTCAAGGCCGGTGCGCCTCCCAGGTGAAGCTCATTAACACTCGCGCCACCGGCCTCGCGCCGTTCCCTCACGGCTCTCGCCCGCCCTGGTCGCCACAGTCAATTTAAAGGTGCTCTATGTAAGTTTTTGACTGCACTAAAGCATAAAAATACCTTAATATGTTTTCAGATGTTTACTAAACATGCTGAGTTCACATACTTGTTTCTCTGAAAACCATTGCTACAGCCGGTTATTTTACTTTGAAATTTGCTTTCTGTGTAGGCTTTTCTGTTTTTGTTTTGGTCTGTGCAAGACCGCGTTGCCAATTTACCCAATAGTATTTCACCAACCCGGGTTGCCAGTTGGCGGAAAACACATGCAGTGAATTGCAGCCTTGGAAGCCAGCGAACAAACTGGGTCAGAGATCGCAGATTCTACCCGACCTAAAAAGCCTCAGCATCCATCTAAAAATCTCTATGAACGGGAGCATATTAAAATGCGATATCAACTCATCATAAATCTATAAATCAACTAATTATCTTACAGTGTGTAAGTCTCCTCGCCTTCCAATGTCAATTGAGCTCGCTCCTGTTGCGTGTCTTCAAACTGGCAACCCGTGTGATCGTCGAGTCTGAGGAGGAGGGGGCAGGGCAAACAATATTTTGAATTTGGATTGAGGTAGCCATTTCAACCACTAGCTGTCATTCTTACATAAAGCACCTTTAAACCAAAAATGATTAAATAACGTCCTTGAGTGGATCTATAAATAAATCTATGCCTGGGTTTGGACAGTACTTGCTTTTTAGGCAAAATAATGAATGATGCAATCAGAAGCGGGTATTGTGTCATACATAATATGAATTGCAACATGCTATTCCTAGAAATCCTGGATGATGCAATCATAATGAAGCGTACATCACTCTGCTGAACAAATTACCCCATATCAGCTCTAGAAATCATACAGCAGGGGTGCAAAACTCAATTCCTGGAGCCCTGCAGAGTTTAGATCCAGCACTGCTCCAAAACACATACTTGTAGTTTTCAAATAAGTCTGAATGACTTGATTAGCTGAATCAGGTGCATTTAATTGGGGTTGAAGCTAAACTCTTCAGGGCAGCGGCTCTCCAGGAGTTTCGCACCCCTGTCATATAGTGCCATGCTCTCATTTGAAGTGTTTAAATTTGCAAACTGACACATTTCTGTTTAGTCAAAGTGAGCCTCATACTTGTGTGAACAGTGCTGATAACATCAAATGGAGCCCATTAATGCTTGTAGACTATTGCTGGACAGTGGAAGTGATGCTCCATTTAATGACTACAAGAGACAAGCCAAGAAGCTCAAAGTAGACACAGAATAGGACTAAACTATGTACATAATAGTTTCTTGCCTATTTTTCATAATTACCTCTTTGCTTATTTTTAAAATGGTTACATAAACAGGACAGGTGACATCAGGACAGGTACTATCTACACAAGATACATAGACGTAAAATGTAAAAACTTAAATTGGAAACAGTACCCAGTAACAGTAGTTGTTTTAATTGTCGTATTTGAATTCAGCTCACATCAAAATACATAATAAATAGCACATTTTATCTCTGAAGCAGACAACTTCTAAAAAAATGATCACATTTTTAACTTTTAAGTTCATATTTTTAACCACTTCTAAAGCAGCATCAGTCTTGTATTTCTGCAAAAGACATCGTCATATTTTACATAATGTAGGCTATGCACTAATATGAGATGCAAATTAATTTTCCATGATTCTGTTCAAACTGTTGCTGAGATGCAATGTGTCAAGAAAGAAAAAATATTTTTTTCTGTAAGTACAAATACAGTATAAATAAACATGCATAAATTGCTCCATGCAAAAACTAGAAATATTCTCTTTAAATTGTCTTATTTATTGTTGCTTCACTGGATACCAAGGTACGTGAATGTAATATGATGGTAGCTCTATTTAGAGCTAATTAATTCTGTTAATTCTAAGAACATCTGATTTATGATCAGTTTTGTAGAAGAACAATAGATGTACAAAGAAAGTCAAATCTCTTCCATTATTCTTCTAGTTAATCATGTGACCTAACATCCCCAAGGGTCAGACCACTAAATATTCATATCTAACTTTTATAAACAGAATGTTTTTTGTGATTTTTTTTATTTCTGTGTTCTTTTAAACTTTCTTATTCACTATAAACATCAATGCAGTCTATCTTTAGACGAATCAAAGAACTCAATAGTCCCAAATTATGTAACATTTTGCCAGTGTTCTGAAGGGAAGCATGAAACATAATGATTCTTTCTTGTTCTCGTATTTATAAACTCTTAAATGAGATTCAGAATGAGGAAGACGATAACGATGATAACAGCAAGGACAGGTAGGACAGGTAAATGAATATAAAGTTAAATGTGTAGGACAATGGCCGACAGCTTGAGATCTTATCTTTTTATGTTGTCTTTAAACACCTGTACAGCTATCAGACAGATACAAATGAAGGTCCTCTTGACAAGAAACAGTAAATGACACTGTAAATAAAAATTAAGTGTCCTTGTGCTTCAGTTGTCAGCAATAGAAGTTTCTGACAGTACAGCTGTCGGCTATTGTGTAATGTGTGTAATGTGAAATATAAGCAATTCAAAACAGACAGATTACATAGTGGTCCTAATAAAGTCCAGTCCTTGTCAGTGTTCTTTAGAAATGTACAACATTGTACATGCATGTATGTACAGTATGTATGTGTGCAAGTGTAGTGGCATTTCTTTTTTATGTGAAGTAGAGAAGAAAAAACATCAATTCAAAAGATATTTTACATAAAAGATGTTTGCGTTTAGTTCACGAGACAAAACAATAGCTGAATTTATTAAAATGGCCCCATTCAAAAGTTTGTGAACCATTGAATCTCAATACTGTGTGTGGTTACCTGATGATCTATGACTGTTTGTTTTGTGATGGTTGTTCATGAGTCCCTTGTTTGTCCTGAGCAGTTAAACTGAGCTCTGTTCTCCAGAAAAATCTTCCAGGTCCTGCAGATTCTTCAGCTTTCAAGGATTTTTTGCATATTTGAACCCCTTTCCAGCAGTGACTGTATGATTTTGAGATCCGTCTTTTCACACTGAGGACAACTGAGGGACTCAAACGCAAACTATTAAAAAAGGTTCAAACATTCACTGATGCTCCAGAAGGAAACACGATGCATTAAGAGCCGGGGGTGAAAACTTTTGAATTTAAATATCAAGGTAAATTATACTTAATGTTTCTTCCGGGAAACATGCAAGTATCTTCTGTTGCTTCCGAAGAGCAGTACTAAATAAAAAACAATGATATTTAAATATAAGAAAAATTGTGACAACTTCATCCTGTTCAAAAGTTTTCACCCCCAGCTCTTAATGCATCGTGTTTCCTTCTGGAGCATCAGTGAATGTTTGAACCTTTTTTTAATAGTTTTGTTTGAGTCCATCAGTTGTCCTCAGTGTGAAAAGACGGATCTCACAATCATTCAGTCACTGCTGGAAAGGGTTAAAATATGCAAAAATGCTTGAAAACTGAAGAATCTGCAGGAGCTGGAGGATTTTTCTGAAGAACAGAGCTCAGTTTAACTGCTCAGAACAAACACTCATGAACAACCATCACAAAACAAAAAAACAGTCATAGATCATCCAGGTAACCACAAACAGTATTGAGAATCAATGGTTCACATACTTTTGAATGTTTTTTTTTTTTATAAATTCAGCTATTTTTTTGTCTTGTGAACTAAATGTAAACATCTTTTATGTAAAATATCTTACTCAGAATCAGAAATAGCTTTCTTGCCAGGTATGTTGTTTACATACTAGGAATTTGTTTTAGTGACAGAAGCTCCACAGTGCAACAGAGTGACAGCGACAAGACAAGACACATAATAAAAAGAATAAAATAATAATATAAAAATTTACAGGATAGACAAAGTGCAAAAAAAGCAAAAGACAATATATTATAGCCAATTGTATGTACAGTTGTGTGTGCATATTGAGATATAAATAAGTGTTTAAGTAAATAATGTGTAATAGTGTTGTGTTTTCCGTGTTTGTCAAGTGTTCAGAGATGGATTGCTTGGGGAAGAAACTAGTGATGGCCGATTTCGAAACACATGCTTCATGAAGCTCCGAAGCTTCATGAATCATTTGTTTCGAATCAGTGATTCGGAGCGTGTATCAAACTGCCAAAGTCACGTGATTTTAGTAAACGAGGCTTCATTACGTCATCACTGTTTCGAAACATTTCAAAACAGTTCGAAATTTCAGTGGTTCACCGGTAGAGGGCGATGATAAAGTTAACCCATGAATCATGCAGATTCACTGAGAAGCATTGAACAAGTGTCTATGGGTTTTACCTGATCTCTAAATCAGTTTTATAAATTTGTAGATGTTTTAAATAGACATTAGAATAATTAAAATGAATAATGGTAGTTATTAATCTCTTATTGGCCTGTTTAGCTTGAGCCATGGAACAGAGAAACAAGCCTTGAAAATTGATAAAAGAACAGATATACAGTCACTCTATATGTAGCCTAATCTTATTAGAGAATTAGTTAATTGCATTTAATAGATTTTACTTTCAATAAAACATTTGCAATAGATAAGTAAAAGGTGTTTTTACTGCATGTTTAGTTTGAGTTTTGTTGCATTTACACTGTTCTGACCACTAGGGGTCACCGTGAAGTCAAGTGTCAGTTTGTTTCGAAGCCTCGAATCATCACGGCACATTTGATTCAACTGCTTCAGTGTTTCACGAAGCCTCGCTCTGCCCATCACTAGAAGAAACTGTTCCTGTGTCTGGTCGTTCTGGTGTTCAGAGCTCTGTAGCGTCGACCGGATGGCAACAGTTCAAAGAGGGAGTGTGCTGGATGTGAGGGGTCCAGAGTGATCTTCTTTGCCCTTTTTCTCACTCTGGCTAAGTACAGTTCTTGGAGAGTGGGGAGGGTTCTGCCAATGATTCACTCAGCAGACCGGACTACCCTCTGTAGTCTTCTGAGGTCAGATTTGGTAGCTGAGCTGAACCAGATGGTAATTGAAGTGCAAAGGATGGATTCAATCATTGCAGTGTAGAACTGTTTCAGCAGCTCCTGTGGTAGGTTGAACTTCCTCTGCTGGTGAAGGAAGTACAACCTCTGCTGGGCCTTTTTCACAATGGACTCGATGTGGTTGTCCCACTTCAGGTCCTGGGAGATGGTGGTGCCCAGGAACCTGAATGACTCCACTGCAGTCACAGTACTGTTTATGATGGTGAGTGGGGGGTTTCTCCTGAAGTCCACGGTCATCTCCACTGTCTTGAGCGTGTTGAGCTCCAGGTTGTTAAGACTGCACCAGACAATCAGCTGTTCAACCTCCAGTCTGTAAGCAGACTCGTCACCGTCCCGGATGAGGCCAATCAGTGTGGTGTCATCCGCAAACTTCAGGAGCTTGACAGAGGGGTCTTTTGAGGTGCAGTCATTGGTGTACAGGGACAAGAGCAGTGGGGAGAGAACACAGCCCTGAGGGGCACCGGTGCTGATGGTGAGGGTGCTGGATGAGAATTTTCCGACCGAGGTGGGCACGGAGAGCTGAGTTAGTTTGGGCTGGAGGAGTGATGGGATGATGGTGTCAAAAGCAAAGCTGAAGTCCACAAACAGGATCCTCACATTAGACCCTGTTCTGTCCAGATGCTGGAGAACATAATGCAGTCCCATACTGACTGCATCATCCACAGACCTGTTTGCTCGGTAAGCAAACTGCAGGGGGTCCAGTAAGGGTCCAGTGATGTCCTTCAGATAAGCCAGAACCAGTCTTTCAAATGACTTCATGGCCACAGACGTTAGAGCCACAGGTCTGTAGTCATTTAGTCCATTCATTTTGGGTTTCTTTGGGACGGGGATGATGGTGGAACGTTTGAAGCATGAGGGGACTTCGCACAGCTCCAGTGATCTGTTGAGGATCTGTGTGAAGATGGGGGCCAGCTGGTCAGCGCAGGTTTTCAGACAGGCTGGTGAAATGCTGTCTGGGCCTGGTGCCTTTCTTCTCTTGTTCTTTCTGAAGACCTGGCGCACGTCATCTTCACTGAACTGAATTGCAGGTGTGGGGGAGAGGGGGGTTGTTGGAGGTGTTAATGGTGTTTTTTCAAACCTGCAATAAAACCCATTCAGATCGTCTGCCAGCTGTTGATTCTCCACAGAGCTGGGGGATGGTGTCTTGTAGTTGGTGATAACTTTCAAACCTTTCCACACTGAAGCTGTCATTAGAAGAGAACTGATTCCAAAGTTTATCAGAATAACTCCCCTTTGCCACTCTGATCTCCTTTTCCCGTGTGTATTTGGCCTGTTTGTACAAGACTCTGTCCCCTTTTCTGCGAGCATCTTCTTTGGCCTGACGGAGCTGGCTGAGTTTTGCAGTGAACCAGGGTTTGTCATTGTTGTAAGATAAATGAGTCTTTGTAGGAATGCACAGATCCTCACAGAAACTGATATATGAAGTTACAGTCTCTGTGAGCTCGTCCAGATCGGTGGGTGCAGCTTCAAAAACACTCCAATCAGTCCATTCGAAACAGGCTTGTAAAGCCCGCTTTGTTTCGGTGGTCCATCTCTTTACAGTCCTTGCTACAGGTTTAGCTAATTTCAGTTTCTGCCTGTAGGTTGGTATGAGATGAACTAAACAGTGATCAGAGAGCCCCAAAGCTGCCCGTGGGACAGAGTGATATGCATCCTTTATTGCTGTGTAACAATGGTCGAGTATATTACGGTCTCTGGTGGGACAAGTAACATGCTGTCTGTATTTGGGCAGTTCACGTGAGAGAATCGCTTTTTTTAAAGTCCCCGAGATGATTAGAACAGAGTCCGGGTGTTGTTGCTCGTTCTCTGTGATCATATCAGCGAGTAAAGCCAAGCTCACGTGCGCTTGTGGAGGAATGTAGACGCTCACCAGAATGAACGAGCAAAACTCGCGCGGCAAATACAACGGCTTGCAGTTAATGAAGAGTGTTTCAAGATCTGGACAGTACATCTTAACACAGTTACATCCGAACACCACCTTTCGTTGATGTAAAAGCACGTCCCGCCGCCACGCGATTTCCACGTTTATTTTGCGCCGCGATCTGATCTAAACAGCTGAAAGCCCAGCAGACTTAACACGCTGTCCGGAATGGCGTCGTTCATCCAGGTTTCCGTGAAGCACAGAGCAGCCGAGTTCGAAAAAATCCTTATTTGTCCGGGAGAGCAGAAGGAGTTCGTCCATTTTGTTGGGCAGAGAGCGGAGATTCGCCAGATGGATGCTAGGCAGCGGCGTTCTTAATCTGCGCTGTCTGAGCTTCACGAGGGCGCCGGCGCGCTTCCCCCGTCTGCGCGTCCTGAAGCGTCTAAACCAGTGGCGAGGCCAGAAATCTTAAAGTGGGTGGACCTTGATGAAATAGGGTGGACCTCTATTTTTTGTCTAATGTGTGTGTATATATATATATATATATATATATATATATATATATATATATATATATATATATATAAAATTCACTTAATTTTATTATCACGGGAAATGACGTGGACAATATGCATCTGCCGCTGCAATAACGCCGCAAATCTCTTAGAGACAATGACAGATTAATCTAGTTTATTTTCTTATTATTTCTCTTGTAGCCCATAGTGAGAAAAAATAGTATTTTTCGTGAACTGATTAGTATTTCGTGTTAAACAAGTTGTTGAGTAGTAAGCTATCTTACTAATATTTTATTGTCCTCGAAGCGCGTCGGTTATGCGGTGATGTGCTATGATATACCTGGCCAAAAGAATTGCAATATTAATTTAATAATAAAAGTAGCATGATAATAAGAAAAAATAATAATGAAAGGATTAACGCGAGGTTCGGGCACGGCATCAAATCGATTAGCCTAACATTTTTACCCAAATCCACATGCCGAGTCTCTCCTGTCCCATGATGTTTCTCATTATGTTTCTCATGTGTTTTCAGTCGGCGCAAACAAGAAATATTTACTAGAGTGTGGACTAGCTTTGACTCTCTGCGCAGACTAATTTTTATGACCATGGACGGTTCATGCGCCAAACGCGTCTTTCCGCGCTTATGGGCAAGAATTGCACTCTTAACTGTGCGCGAGACGGAGGGGAACGTGGGAAATGAAGCATACCCGGGCCTTAACCGCTCCAAATTAGTGGACTGGAGCTGACGGATCACGTCAGGAAAAATATGGGGGGCATTTGCTTGTTTGGAGAGTTACCGTCTTAATGGTGTGGGGGAAGCTAGGAAACAATACTGAACCAAAGCTCGATTTAATTTCATTGTCATCACTTCAATTTTTAATTTTTTTTACACATAGGTGACTATGTTACCATAGAATAAATTGTTACTGTAGAATAAATAGGCTAATCACAGTAGAAATGAAACAAACCGGCACACATAGTCTATTATAAGCGCAAGTCATGGACGGTGACGCACGCCGCATAGAAACAGCTGCTGTCGCGACTCTGGAAAGCTGAGTTTACCGGCGCAAAATAAAAACACATTATGTATTTTTAATAATACATTTTTCAAATTATATATAGGCTTTCACAACAGATATGACTATTTCCAGGCCAAAGTAGTGTCTGGAAATAAAATGAAATATTCTGGCACCTTTGATTGGGTGGGCCAGCCATCAATCTGGGTGGGCCAGTGCCGCCCTGGCCCTTCTGTAGCCTCGCCACTGGTCTAAACAGCACTGCTGCTACATTCAACAATTCACTAAAACATTCAACAAAACGTCTGAATAATCGAAATCCGGTAAAAGATTTTATGGTGTGTACTGCCGAATGTTCAGCAGTTCATTCCTGGTAAAAACTGATGGTGTTTGAAAAACAGAAAACAGGAAAAACTAACAAAAACAGAACAAACACTGAAGAGCTAAGCACCGTGGCTGCCATGTGTGGCGCCATCTTGATCTTGACTGTACTAAACGGGTGTGTCTCATACGTCCTGAAAAGTGAAGCTGCGGGCTCTTTGATCACCCCCTGGAGGCTGTCAGTGACCACACCGGTGTGGATACTGAACTTCAGAATCACAGACTCTATGTAAGTATGTCCAATATAAGAATTTTCACTGGAAAATATCATCTGAACAAGTAAGTAACATTTCTGCCACTTTTGTTTTGACCAACTGAGGAAAAAAGCATAAGGCCTACAATACATCGCGCTGCCAATGATGATTAAATCTAACAATCACTTAGCTCTGATCACACCAAACCGTGCAAATTATTATTACTGTTATATTGTTCTCAAATTGTTAATGTTAGCAACATCAGCACTGCGTGACTGTGTATTTAGTGTTACCTGTAGATTTCAATTTCTGTATCCACTCCACAGTCCGAAGTCTTTTGCTTTTTGACTACGGGTGAATCTCGTCACTGATGATTGTCATTTGGATCTTTCTGGATTACAATCCGCCATCAAAATGATAAGTTTAATTATTTCAGCTGCTGTGAGAAAAGGCTATAAACGTGCCGATACCAGCAGCTTCCTCACGTGATATAGTGATTGATAACTATAAAGATATCTATAACAATAACTATATTTGTGTCCACACCAACGATAAAGGTCTGTTTATTCTAAGCTCACACTGCGTTTCAAAGTGTGTACATGGTTTTGCTGTTCTTGTTGCATTTACATGGCTTTAACCAGCAGATTTCCTAAGTATGCTATATTTAGAGTGAACAGCTAGCGTAATCGATCTACTCTATAGCTGATGAAGTCAGTATAGTGGTATAAAAACAACACCTAGTCGTTTTCAGCAAGAGAATGTTGTCCAAACTAGCGCTGGATACCTGAGGTAATTTTATATTCCACAGTTTGCTAGCCTGCCATAATGATCTCATCGTTAATACTTATCACCAATTATTCAGAGGGTATGACATATTGTTTTCCATATATCCATTTTCTTCTTTAAAGTATCCCTGACAAGGGGGTTTGAAATGTCAAACAGTGGTGGCTTTTTCTGGACCTCGGTACGGAAGAGGATTAGGACCAAGCAATAATAAAAAAATAAAACCATCTTGAGAAAAAAGTCGAAATAAAATGTTGAGAATAACTCATTACATTACGAGAAAAAAGTCATTAAATTACGAGAATAAACTCATTAAATTATGAGAAAAAAGTTGTTAAATTACGAGAACAAATTCGTTAAATTATGAATTTGTTCTCATAATTTAATGACTTTTTTCTCATAATTTAATGAATGTTCTCATAATCTAACAACTTTTTTCTCGCAATTTAACCCTTTAACGCGTACGATCACACCGGTGTGATCAGTCTTGGCTGGCCCCAGAAGCGTACGATCACACCGGTGTGATTAGAACGTTCAGTGCATTATGTGATCAACTGCCAAATTCAAATGTGCGTGCGCGCTTTAACGGGCGCTAAACCAGAGACGGACACGCGCAGCGCTTTTCATATATCACATATATGCAGTGTTTTCAACCAAATAATGTTCCTTTCAGGTTTCAGACATTTAGATGCACATGAGTACTAACAAAACAATATATTTAGAGTTTGTAAAATACACAATGATGTCTATAGAAGCGGAAATAACAACCCTTTCCATTATAACTTGACAACACGTTTAATTCATATCAGATACACATTGTGAAAGTAACTTAAAAGCTTACTCTATTCTTCCCCAGTTCACCGGCACACTTACTTTCATGCATTTCGGGAGAAGTGGATAAATTCACAGGTTGTAAATCCAACAGATCCGATTCTCAAACTAACATGGCGGCGCCCATCGCTCATATGGCTCAACTAACGCGATCATTATGAAGGTGTTTAAACAGCAAAACACATCCACTTGCACATATTTGGCAATCGGAATATTAGATATTTCATGCTATAGTTAACAAATTTGTGAATATTTTGAATAAAAAAGGAAAAATTAAATGAAAGCAGATCATCAGTCATACAGTGCTGCGGTGTGTCACGTAACAAGCAATGACGCGTCACCATGGAAACCATAAAGTGATACGTTCTAAATAACGGTCGCCTTAAAAAACTCACGCTGGGGGGTCAGACAGAATATTTGAAACTTACGTGCGAAAGGGTTAATGACTTTATTCTCAACATTTTATCTCAACTTTTTTCTCGAAATTTAACGCGTTTTTTCTCGTAATTTAATGAGTTTATTCTCAACATTTTATTTAGACTTTTTTCTCGAAATTCTGATTGGCTGTGTTATCATTTAACAGCTGGAAAAAAAATCATTCTGATTTTTATAACTATATATTTATCATTATCTTTATAGTTATCGTTTTTGGTTTGAATGGGCCTTAAAGACAGAGTATGTTTATTTTTCGCCGCTAGGGGTCGCTAAACTCTTCAAAACAATAACAAAGGCGTAGATTGATGACGCAGTGAATGAGCGTGGACTCACGGAACTTGTCGTCATGCCGATGGATCTAATAACGTTTATGGCGAAATAATTACTGAATGCATTCATGTTTTTAACATTACTGTGGTATAAAGCAGGGCGTGGCCGAGAATAGCGGGCGCGATTGCTAATGAGAGACAGATATCAGTGCCACACGCGAGTCCCAGGGGATAGAAAGGAATGATTTCATTCTACCGAACTGCTCGCAAAGCTGAAATACAGGTCAGTTTATTTGACGAATTAAAATTGTGAGGTAACGCAGTGCTGTTTCACTTGGTCTCATTACACTAGCATACTAAACTGCATTTGAGTGTGTTGAAAGTTGTAATGTTATTCTATAAATTTGGCTGTATGAGACTAACAGTAAGCTAGATCAACATTGAATATCATACTGATATTCTAATCATCATACTGATGATATTCTGTTTCAGTCAACATATCATACTGACGACATTCTAACATTTAATCGTTGAGCTATATTGATTAGTTTTATGTAGCCTACATTTGCTTGTCTAATAACGTAAAAGAGCGGTGTGGAGCTCTGTCAAGTGAAAGTTGTCGCAAAGCTCTCACCATCGCCACGCCGATATTGACATAGACATAGACGCCCTATTGGCCGCTGGGCGATGAGATTTGCGGCCGCCATCTTAGACCGGTCGTACGCCTAAGCTGCGTCCCAATTCGCCTACTTATACTACGTCCTAAAAGCATTTACTGTTTTTGTAAAGAAAAAGTACATACTTTTGAGTGTGTAGCAGAAGAGTAGACAAGCTTTGGGACATACTACCTCGTCATAACTGCATCTTTAATTGACGTTTCCGTCGCTTATTTACGCAACCTATAACTGTTTAAACTACCCTGTCAATCATCTTGTCACAGTTAAAATCCTCCACATTCAATTAAATTTATTTTCCTATTTTTATTTAACATTTCGGAGAGAAATGTAGTCGCACGTTGATCTGCCAGTCATGGGTCTTTCATGCAGAGAATTCTCCTCATCTTTGCATAATGATGCATTTAAAAATTAATGACCAACGCATCATTATAAAAGTACACAATGCTGTTGCAGATGAAATATAATGTGGATAACATTTAATAAATATCTTTTCGTCAGGTTATATTGATTATTAATTATTCAAGCCCCTTTATCTTAACCGCTCTGCTTAACCGTCGAACCTCGCAAGTGTTTTCCACATAATTTAGCCTACTATTCAGATCAGAAAGAAATTCGAAAGCACTTGCGCTCAATGCACGAAACTTACTTTTAGCGTTAGGTAACGTTAAGTGCCTATTACCAACACAATCCAATCTGAAGTTATACATACATTGTTCGACCGGACATAATAACTGTTATTTGTGTTTGTGCATGTGATATCAGGAAGCAATGTATACACACATGACGGCAAAGCGCAAATCGAGTTACCCCTCCCACTTCTGCTAGTATTACTGAGATATCTTATTTTACTGCAACTATCTGTTTCTGCTTCTTTATCATATATATAGTGTGTGATTTATAAATTACCTTATATCCTACATCACATATTTTGATTTTGGACGTCTGGTCACTTTATATCTTATATCAGAATATTATATAACTGTTAAGCCTACTATGAATATTAAAATACACTGAACAATGTGTCCTGTATCATAGCTACATGAATGACCTTTGCAGCAAAAAAAAACCCGCGTCAAAATCAGTTAGGTATTCAGTGAGATATGATTAATTTAAATGCGCTGACAGCTCATTGCACCTGTCAAACAAGTTACACTGAGTGGAGCTGGCGACCGGTCCAAGATGGCGGCTCCACGGCTCGTCCGTGCCAATAGGCGTCTACCTATATGATGTCTATGGATATTGATCCTCGTTTTATTTCTCCTTTTGTACCAAGGTTTGCTTGCCATAATATTTGAACGAAATAACAACAGCGCTATACGTTACGCAGCTGTCCGCGTCTGTTGGTTACTACCAGAGCGGCTCTGGTTACTATCAAAGAGTATAGAATGGAACCCAAGAGGCGACACTTTGATACTTTTTGGGTAACAGCCACTAGATGGCGCTCCGGTAGCGCGGCCGCCATTATGGGCTGAAAATACTAACTGGATTATAGAATCATTCACATCTTAAGCACCCAAAATCGGCGAATTTCACTGCCAAATCAGAAGCGCAATAGAATTTTTTTTTTTTTTTTTTTTTTTTTTGTTATTAAGTCACTAGTAAATTTTATAGCACCTACAGTAAATGTTGTATTGTCTATATGTTTTATTTTACCAGTTGTGGAATCCATCCATTCAGCCATCTGAGGTAACGTAGTTAGCCTACTTTTGAGTATTTTATGCAACTGTACACAATTATTAATAGTAGATTGATAATTAATAAATTTAAGATAATCATGCTTGCAGCGAACAATATATTTCAGACCTAGTGGAGTAATAGTAATAATAGTATCACTCCACTAGGTCTGAACTGAAATATATATATATATATATATATATATATATATATATATATATATATATCTATATATTTGTACATTTTAATGGATCACGCTACAAACATAACAATCTTACATAATGCATTGCTGTGTCCATTATCGCATAATTCCTTTTGGACACTTTTGCTTTAACGGACATTAGACAACACTGCAAAATTAAGGTGTTATTAGGGGCCAAGCCCCGAAGGGGCTGTAGCCCCTATTGTAATTGTACGTTTTCCCTTTTATTATTATTATTCTTCCTCCCGAATGGGAGTCTATGGCAGCCCTATCAACGGAACATGAGAAAATGATGAAATTTGGCACAGTTGTAGAGATGCTCATGAATAGTGATTGGACCAAATTTGGAGTCTCTAGAACCAACTCTATAGCGCCACCACCAGTTCAAAATTTCAACATTCTAACGGTTTTAACATTTGAACTGTTTGTCATAGAAAAATTAAATTTAGTTCATCTGATTCGTCTCTTCATGCTGATGCTATTCAACTTCTTACATTAAGTCTCCACCCATTACAGTAGCGGCCATTTTGAAAAGTACAGTATTTGTTTTTTTCGCTTCTCCTCCTTCAAAATTTGTCCAATTTTGTCCAATCTTTGATCAGATTATCTTTGGACTGAGCCGCACAGAAATGACTGAACAGATTTTTTTTATTCATCTTTGTTCAAAGGTTATGATGTCACGAAGTTAACAAGGTTGACCCAAAATTGCTATAGAGGAGTGTCTATGGATTCCTTGGATCATGCCGAATCCGACGATACCGATTCTGTCAATATTGGATGTATCACGTGTCTGCCATTTTGAATTTTGTCATAAATTGCGATATCTTTTAAACAATTTGACACATCTTCACAAAAATTGGTATGTATGACCTTTAGAAGGTCGTGAAGGTACCTGAGAAGTTTCAGCACAGCGCCACCTACTGTTCCACAGATGTAATGATTATTTCAAAAACGCTTATAACTTTTGAAAACACTTTCCAAAATGTGTATGCGTCATGTCATTTTATTCCCTGGCTTATGCCGATTCCGACAATGTATCATTTGCCATTTTCCTTAAATGTACCTGTCTGCCATATTGAAGTAAATGAAAAACAGTTTTTTTGCTACTCCTCCTACAAATTTTGGTCAATTTTGTCCAAAATCAGCTCAGATGATCTTTGGACCGAGCCGCACAGAAATGACTGAACAGATTTTTGATATTCACTACCATTTCCGAGATTCATCTCTGAATGTGACCTTGCTTGTGTTTGTTGTCTTATGCTAGTTAGCTTAGCACAGTAATTGCTTAGCATGCTAAACTATTGCTATTCTTTCTAATGTGGTCTTCAGTCAACAGGTTAACCAAAACTTAGTTGGCATTAAATAACTTTGCATACTAATATGGTTAACATGCTATGAAGCTTTTTTTTTGTGAACTCTTTCTCACACTGAAACCTCTGCTTAGCATACTGATGAACTTGCATGGCAGATTAGCTCAATGTGTTACGCCACGGATCCCGAATGCTCTGCATCGTGGGTTCGAAACTCAGTGTGATACATGCCCAGACCGCATGAGGTACTGTGGCAGGAAAAGATGCAGAACTTGTGTCTGTTCTAGGCATTCTGCCTAAAACTGGTCTAATCTGAAGCTATCACATGCAATTCCTTTATGTCCAAATTCGTAGTTATTCTTCTTCCCCCTGTATGGTAATCAATGAACCATAAGAAGGAAAATTATCAAATTTGGCATGCTTGTAGTGATAGTAATTAAAAGTAATTTGACCAACTTTGGAGTATCTAGGACTAAGTCTATAGCGCCACCACCAGTTCAAATATTCACTTTTGTAAAGGTTATAACTTTTGAACCCTTTGTTCCAGAAAAATGAATGTCAATACAACTGATTCCTCTCTTCATACTGATCACATTCAATATCTTACATTAAGTCTCCACCCAGTACAGTAGTGGCCATTTTGAAAAGTAAAGTATTCCGTTTTTTCGCTACTCCTCCTTCAAAATTTGTCCAATTTTGTCCAAACTTTGATCAAGTGATCTTTGGTCTGAGCCGCACAGAAATGACTGAACAGATTTTTTTTATTCATCTTTGTTCAAAAGTTATGATGTCACGAAGTTAACAAGGTTGACCCAAAATTGCTATAGAGGCTGTATCTCGGCCAAACTTTGAGCAATCAAAACTAAAATTGGTACACTTGATCAAGACCATGATCTGAGGTTCCATGCCAAATTTGGGAACAGCGCCACCTACAGGTCATGAGATCTGAAAAATGGCTATTTTGGCCAATAACTTTTGAACACTTTATTAGAAAATCAAGATCTTGGTGTCTATGGATTCCCTGTGCCATGCCGAATCCGAGGATATCGAATTCGTCAACATCGGATGAACCACGTGTCTGCCATTTTGAATTTTGTCATAAATTGCAATAACTTTTAAACAATTTGACATATCATCACAAAATTTGGTACATATGACCATCAGAGTGTCCTGAAGGTACATGAGAAGTTTCAGCACAGCGCCACCTAGTGTTCCACAGATATAATGATTTTTGCAAAATTGCTTATAACTTTTGAAAACATTATCCAAAATTTGTCTGCTTTATGTCATTTTATTCCCTGGCTTATGCCGATTCCGACAATGTGTCATTTGTCATTTTCCTTAAATGTACCTGTCTGCCATATTGAATTAAATCAAAAACAGTTTTTTCGCTACTCCTCCCACAAATTTTGGTCAATTTTGTCCAAAATCAGCTCAGATGATCTTTGGACCGAGCCGCACAGAAATGACTGAACGGATTTTTGATATTCGCTACCATTCCCAAGATATTCATCTCTGAATGTGACCTTGCTTGTGTTTGTTGTCTTATACTAGTTAGCTTAGCACAGTAATTGCTTAGCATGCTAAACTATTGCTATTCTTTCTAATGTGGTCTTCAGTCAACAGGTTAACCAAAACTTAGTTGGCATTAAATAACTTTGCATACTAATATGGTTAACATGCTATGAAGCTTTTTTTTTTGTGAACTTTTTCTCACACTGAAACCTCTGCTTAGCATACTGATGAACTTGCATGGCTGATTAGCTCAATGTGTTACGCCACGGATCCCGAATGCTCTGCATCGTGGGTTCGAAACTCAGTGTGACACATGCCCAGACCACATGAGGTACTGTGGCAGGAAAAGATGCGGAACTTGTGTCTGTTCTAATTTTGTCCAAAATCAGCTCAGGTGATCTTTGGACCGAGCCGCACAGAAATGACTGAATGGATTTTTGATATTCGCTACCATTCCCAAGATATTCATCTCTGAATGTGACCTTGCTTGTGTTTGTTGTCTTATGCTAGATAGCTTAGCATGCTAATTGCTTAGCATGTTAACCAGTTGTCATTCTCTTTAATGTGGCTCTTCAGCTATCAAGTTAACCATGAGCTTCATTAGCATTAAGTTAGCTTAGCATGCTAATATGGTTAACATGCTAAGTAATGCTTTTTTGTAAATTCTTTCTTACACTAAAAGTTCTCTTCCACAGATTGTTGAATGTGCATCCTCAAGTAGCTCAATGTGTAAAGCCAGTTACCTGATGAGCTCTGCACCCCAAGATAGTGGGTTCGAATCCCAGGTGGAGTGGTTTTATGAAATAGTGTGTTTTGATTCCTTTACTGCCTCTTGGATTAGAAATAAATGCTTTTTGTTTCATGCTGTGTTCATTTTCATCTAAGCTTATGTACATAAGTTCTGAGTTCATTTTCGCCCGTAATTCTGAACCAGCTGTTTCATGTTTGTTCATTTTCTGCTGTTTTTCCTCTTCCTGCTCTGTATTGCGCTACAGCATGATGAGCTGCAGAATGATCTAAAGTAGTTATTAAATATAACATTCAGTGCAGTTTTATAAAAATTCTTCATTTTGAGTTCATTTTCACATGAACTAATGAACTTTGGCAGGTGTGCCAACATTCACCTGCACAGTGGCGCAATGAGTTGAGAAATGGACATTGGACCCGGAGGTTGTGGGTTCGAATCCCGTGTGGGGTGCCTTTATACAATTGTGTGTAATGAGTCATTTTGATACCTTTTTTATCCAAATAAGCATTGTACTAATCTTTATTCCTCTTGAATGAGATACAAGTGTTTTTAGTTCATTCCGTGTTCATTCTCTGAACTTCTATTAATTTTCATTTCATTTCCACCTGTCCTTCTGAACGAGCTGTTTAGCATGTACATTCAATTTCTGCTGTTTTTGCTCTTCCTGCTCCGTATTGCGCTACTGCCCCTTCTGGGGCTTGGCCCACGAATTGCTGCTTGCAGCTATATTATTCATATATTTATTGTCCAACATTCCCATTTTTTTCTGATGCATGTCCTTAATTTCATATGTTGGTATGATTCAGTGTTTATAATGCTAATACTTGAACTTCAAAGAATTTTAACCTAAACTGAATGGGTTTCAAGTGAGCAAAGGTTTTATGAAAAAAGTGGAAGACTTAAAGGGTTAGTTCACCCAAAAATGAAAATTATGTAATTTATTACTTAGCTACCCTCATTCCGTTCCACACGTTCCGTTCCATAAGACCTTCGTTCATCTTCAGAACACAAATTAAGATATTTAGTTGCAATCCAATGGCTCACTGAGGCCTGCATAGGGAGCAATGACATTTCCTCTTTCGAGATCCATAAAGGTACTAAAAACATATTTAAATCGGTTCATGAGAGTACAGTGGTTCAATATTAATATTATAAAGCATCGAGAATATTTTTGGAGCGCCAAATAAACCCAAAATAACCACTTATTTAGTGATGGCCGATTTCAAAACACTGCTTCAGGAAGCATCGGAGCATTATGAATTACAGTGTCGAATCTGCTGTTCGGAGCGCCAAAGTCACGTGATTTCAGCCGTTGGCAGTGTGACACGCGATCCGAATCATGATTCGATATTTTTGTCGCTCTATAATATTAACATTGAACCATTGTACTCACATGAACCGATTTAAATATGTTTTTAGTACCTTTATGGATCTTGAGAGAGGAAATGTCATTGCTGGCTATGAAGGCCTCATGAAGCCATCGGATTTCAACTAAAATATCTTAATTTGTGTTCCGAAGTTTAACGAAGGTCTTACGGGTGTGGAACGGCATGAGGGTGAGTAATAAATGAAAGAATTTTCATTTTTGGGCGAACTAACCCTTTAAACACAAAGGGTCTCATTCATGAAACATTCGTAAATATACGAGTAAATATGTGATTTGCGCGTAAACAGACTTTCCCGAAAACTCTCCTCCTGATTCACAAATACTTCGTAAACGTCAGAAGTGAAAGTGAAATGTGTGTGTGTGTTAATGAATTCCAATCAGTCGTAAATGGGACGCGCGTGCACGTTCATTCTCAATTACCATAAATCCCGCCCATTAAATCCGACTGACAACTATACATGGGCATCATTTTATGACACCAAATGAAGGATTTTGGCCATTTTATAGGAAACAAGTTCCATAGTTTGCCCAGCCCTACTGAAATCAATTCATTATTTGATTAAAGTGCTCCGTTTGCAGATGCTATAGGTGCGTTCACGCGGCCTCATAATTCCTGTAGTTACAAGATTCTAGCTTGTAAAAAGCTTCGTAATTACAGTTTGTAAGCTGGGAGTTTTCTGAAAGCTCCCACATGTAACATGTGGCCACTACCACCTGACCGCTGTAGATTGATTTATTAGGCGTTGATAGTGGTGCCATGGAAACGCATAATTTCCATTCCAAGGACCAAAAGGACGTGAACAGCTCCGTATAACGTCATTTCAAGATAGCGGTAAATACAAGGTGACGTGAACGCAGCTTATTACTGGCTCTCACAACAAAAGTAAAAAGAAAAAACGTATGTGATTACTATATATAATATTTTTTTTTCAAAATGCTGTAAATATGTACCTTATTAAGGTTAATTAAAATGCAGCCTTATTAATGAGCAAAACGTTCGGATGTTAAACGCACTATTTACGCGTGACTGGGAGCAGGTGTAGATTTCTTTCGTACCAACTAACATTTGGAAAATACGAACATTTTAATGAATCCGAAAATTTACGCCAGAACCACTTTACACACGATTTACACAAAAATTCGTTCTGCTCTTGTTTCATGAATGAGACCCATTATGTGTAAAATAAACTGTAAAAAGGATTTGATGATCACTAGTGATAGTATTTTATTCTGTGTTGTCATCATTCAGGTTGGATTTCAGCTTTAATGTACTTTTTGTTTTAACAAAGCAGCTGATATTGCCATATAAACTAGTGGACTGCTGACTCACTTTCACCACAAAATGGCAGAAACGCAGGACTGCTGCCCACGCCGGTGTTGCAATGGAACGTTCTATTGAGTGTCGCTTCTTGTTAGTGTATATTCTTTGATACTATGCAGTACAGGAAAACCAGGGGTAATGCAGATATTACGTTATTGACAGGTGACAAGTGTTTTTTGATATTTTAATATAAAAATCTAACATAGCCTATTGTGCCTTTAAGTTTTTCCAAAAGCTGCTTTTTCCAATTAATAGAGTTCTAGCATAAAAAAAAAACACTGTTTTTGTTGTCACATTGTTTGCAAACACAGCTGCCGAGCAAACTAAATGACCAATTAACATGCTCTCCTAAACTGTGCTCTCTCTCCTGTGTAGCAAATGAAGTCTGATTCATGTAATTCGGTTCTTCTTGAACAGTCCTCTCGCTATCTATCTCGTATGTGTTGCCTGAAAGTTCAGTTTGTTCAAGTGAATCGGTTCTTAAATGGTTCTGAAAACCAAAGTATCTCCCTTATGTGTCATGCTGGAAATTTCAATTCATTCTAACGAATCGGTTCTTCTTAAAACTTAATTTTGAAAAAAATACTTTGTATCAAAATTCTTTGTATTAACTGGTTTTCTATTAATGCAGTACAGAATGACAACCATATGTGTGGCTTACATTATTGGCAGTTTAGTATTAAGTGATTAATTTACACCAAAACAAAAGATAACATGCTTTCATGTCCGAAAACATTATTTTTATCTTACATTTCATAATAAACTCAGACAAGCTCAGTACCAACTTGTTTTCCGTCAGTTTATTTTTATGAATTGGAGAGTGTGAAAAGGATTGTGGGTGATTTAAGGCCGCAAAGCATACATCCAAAGTGTTCTTCAAAACAGGCCAAATGAAGGACGCAAAAATATATATATTCAACTTTTTTTCCACGATTCCACAATTGTTTGATTAACATACAGCCTATATTAAGACCTACTGTATCACATGGATCTAGTTACACATCAGATGTTTTCTAACCAAATGCTCACTTAAGACATAACAGATAATGTTTGCATGAATACCCGCTAAGTCAGATTTTTGAAAAGCTGTAATTCTGTATATGTATGTATCGTGATCGTGCACTCTCTGAGGCGTCTTTTTTCGCACGCTTCGGATCTGTCAGTCAGCACGAGTAAGATCGTTCCCTTTCGATACTTCACTCGTACTGCGTATGGGTCTGACTTTATTCCCCATCACTGAAGCCTTTTTTTTAAATAACGCAGTGTAACTGCACCGTCATTGGTTCACTCATAGACAAGTTGTTGAACCAATGGCGGCGCGGCATAGCTGCACGGCCTATGGCGAGAAAGCGCACAAACTTTCCCGCCGAAAGGGGCGGGGTTAAGGGCTATATAAGCAGGTGTTTCGCCATAGGATTTTAGTGCATTCTCCTTCAGCGACGACTTCTGCTTCTCCTCACTGATCTCCGCCTGAAGCCGAAGAAGCTCGCCGCTTTCGAAGAAGCTCTCGCCGCCGTCAGAAGAGGCTCCTGCAGCGGACTCAGCTGGACTCGCCGGTCTGAGACAGCGCTGGCGCCCTCGCTGACTGCAGCCTTCTGCGCCATCTTCGAGCCGCCGCCTCCCGCTTCCCGCTCCGGCCGTTTCACCAGCGTGTCTCCTGCCGCCATCCGGCGCGCATTCTGAGAGCTTCTCCGCGACTCATTGCCGCTCTAAAAGAGCAAAACAACAGCGGTTTTCACCGCTCCGCAGAGCTTCCGCGGCCCTCGTCGCTCTCAAAGAGCCCCCCAATCGCCGTTATAACGGCAGCAGCGTTTCTTCTAATGCCGTGCCATTCGTGTGACACGTGCAGAGCCCCTCTGCACGATGATGACGGACACAGCGAGTGCGTCGCTTGCCTGGGCAAGTCCCACGCTGACGGCGCGCTTACTGGAGCCTCATGCCCGCACTGCGAGAGCATGAGTCTCGGTTCCCTGCGCTCGCGGGTCACCTTCTTCACTGAGGGTGATCTCGCTGCTCGCGCCGTCCCGTCTCCTTCCTCCCGCGAGCCGGCTAGGAAGAGACAAGCGGGGTAGAGCGATACAGCGCCCGGAGTTGAGCGAGCTCACGCCGGCCCAGCCCCCGCGTGCCTCGCCCTCTCCTCCAAGGGAACACTCCCCCGTCCTGTTCTCCCGACCCGAGCAGCGCCCCCCTGCTGATGCAAGTGACCTCGTCTCATTTGGAGTATCGGACGATGAAGCTGATGACTCCATGTCCCTTGCTGCCTCCGAAGTGGAAGGACGGGCTGGCGAGCCGGAGGATCCCTCTCCCCCACCTCCTCAGGAGCCCATTGAGCACGGCCAGGGCATGTATGCCGAGCTTTTCCGCATCCTGTCCAGGGCCGTGGAAGAGCTGGACCTCGAGTGGGCCCCTCCAGAGGAACCATCACGCAGCCGCCTGGACGAATGGTTTCTGCCAGGTCGCCGCCAAGCACCTCGCCAGCGTTCAGCTCCATTCTTTCCCGAGGTCCACGAGGAGCTGACAAAGTCGTGGCGTGCTCCCTACTCTGCCCGCCTCCACACGACTCATCGCTCTGCCCTCACTGCTGTCGACGACGCCGAAGAGAAGGGATACGAGCACTTGCCGCCCCCTCACCTATGTCCTCCTGCAGCTGTAGAATGGAAAACGAGGAGGTCCCTTCCCTCCAAGCCCTGCAGAACTACCTCTACCCTGGCTGGACGAGCTTACACCTCGGCGGGCCAAGCTGCCTCCACGCTCCATTCAGGTTTTCCAGGCCAAACTCCTCCGCTCGCTGGACGAGTCTGGCATAGACGCACCAGCCTTCAAGGACCTCCGCAGCGCCACCGACCTAGCCCTGCGAGCCACGAAGGCGACGGCCCAAGCCATTGGCCGCTCAATGGCCAGCTTGGTTGTCTTGGAGTGCCACCTTTGGCTCAACTTGACTGAGATCAAGGACCTAGACAAGACGGCTTTTTTGGACGCTCCAGTCTCACCCTCCGGTCTCTTTGGGCCAGCAGTGGATGGCTTTACTGAGCGCTTCATCGCGGCGCAGAAGTCGTCTCAGGCTCTGAGGCATTTCCTGCCCCAGTGCTCCAGCTCTGCTTCTGCTTCCAGCCGCCCCAGGACTGCGCCGGCTCAGCAGAACAAGCCAGCACCACCCGCCTCCCAGGCAGCGCCACCAAAGGAGCACCGTCAGCGCTCGCGCCCTGCGAAGCGTCCCTCCTTCCCGAGACGCCAGGGACCCCGGCCCAAGATTGTGCTGGACCCGGCGGCTCTGAAGACGTCCTGATTTGTCAGAAAGGAAGAGGATGGGGGATTGTCTCGTTGCGACCGGACCACCCCCAAAGCTCCTGCGTGCAGTTTCCACTCCGCCTCATCTAATTCCGGGCATGGGAAACACTATTTTACTTCATCGGAAAAAGAGCAAATTTCCTGATTGCCCCATAGGAATTAAAGCCCATTCCACCAGGGGAATGGCTTCTTCATGGGCTTGGTCCAACGGAGTTTCCATTAAAGACATCTGTGAGGCGGCCGGCTGGTCTTCGCCGTCCACTTTTGTCAGGTTTTATCATCTTGACGTCCCGACCTTGCAAGCTCGGGTGCTTTCAGTGTGATTGGGCGGCCTCTTGCGAGTTCCGCGTCATACCGTTACAGGTTTCATTCCTTGTAGTGTAACAAGGGATACAGCGGCTTTGCTTCATACTTGTTTTCTTGGTCCCCTTCCGGTGTCCAGAACAACTTACCATGGCACGGCGCGGTTGAATTCGTTCCCCATATGCAGTACGAGTGAAGTATCGAAAGGGAACGTACTCGGTTCCCTGAGATACGGAACGAGTACTGCGTTACTTGCCGTGCCACGAGGCTGCGGCTTCAGAGTCGTCGCTTCAGTCGATTGGCACTGAAATCCTATGGCGAAACGCCTGATTATATAACCCTTAACCCCGCCCCTTTCGGCGGGAAAGTTCGCGCGCTTTCTCGCCATAGGCCGCGCAGCTATGCCACGCCGCCATTGGTTCAACAACTTGTCTATGAGTGAACCAATGACGGTGCAGTTACACTACATTATTGAAAAGGCTTCAGTGACGGGGAAAAAGGGAGACTTTTCCCCATACGCAGTACTCGTTCCGTATCTCAGGGAACCGAGTACGTTTTGTTTACATCAGCATGAGTTTGAAAATCACATTTCATTGGTTCAGATTCTGCCATCGAAAATTCACTATGAATATTCACAAAGTTGGACTGCTGCGCATTAAAACGATACCAAACTTGTGCTGAAAGGAAGTGCCAGTCGGCCATAAGCTAGCAGAGAAAAGCAGTATTTTTCATGGTCAAAGGAAAGGTACAGAAAACATATAAATAAAGATACTTTTAGATGTTTAATTGCTATCTGGAGCATTGGGATCGCTAGACGAGGGATTAATTAATTCCTTATTGTGAAAACCTCAATTTTGACCAAAATTGACATTTTTCACTTGTTTGAAGCTCATGGTAGACAACAAATTTTTCATAAGAGTAGTTCCCACTACTTTTAATAAGCTTATAGCTTTGCAATCTAGAGTATCAAACTTCACCAATGCTGATATGCAGTTACAAAACAAAACCTAATTTATGTCAGTTGGAATTGTTGGCTAATTGTGAGGAGCAGACAGAAATATGTCTTGGCTCATTAGAATCTAAGCTCAAAGAGAATATTTTGGTATTATGGAAAGGGCCCCATCTCATTAAGCATTTTTATATGATGTTATTAGGCCACACCAATTTTCTTTTCACTGATTTGTCCCCTTGCTGCCCCACTGTGAGCTCTAATCATCCACAGTCTCTAAACCCAAAGCACTAACGTCCGAATGCCAACCCTGCTCTTCTGCTCTGAAGGGAACACTTACTCAGCTATAATTATAGTAAGAGTCCTACAGCATTGCTCTCATCCATGCTCTTCGTCTCCAGCAGGGGCCTCAGGGCACAGCGAAGTCAGATTGTTCGGAAACAGAGAGGAGTTGCAGAATTCCCGCCTGGATCGCTGGCAAGAGGCTAACTAGCTCTGACAGTAGTGGGGTCATCTCTGAGGCCTGGCCATCAGCTGGTGCCACACCTAATGCAACCTGAAAACTTTGCGAACAGGAGTCGACTGCAGAAATTCACTTCCTGAGATACTCTCTCACTGTCATCAACATGCATGGCGGGAGAGTTTATGCATAAACATGGAATCGGTAACTATAAAATGAGTGTGTGTACATGTGTGTGAATGTGGTCATCTTCTATAAGCAGGCTGAAACCAATTCATCAGACAAGGAGTAATGCAGTATGGATGGCCCATGGCTCTGGGTCATTAAGGACATGTGGTTTACAGAGATACTGGCTCTGTCTTCATAACTAGATATTGAGGGTAAATTCAACCTTAGTTCGTGTCAGGGGTCTCAGAGCTATTCACATGAATATTGATGTAAACTATCTCTAAACCTGGGAAACAGGCTGTAAAAATCTTGGGAAGTTCATTTTAAGCCTGCAACACATGCTCACATATAGCATTATGAATGCTAAACACACAATATTCGCTTTATTGTGCATCATGTTAAGTATTTTTGGGCATTATCATACAAAAATAATGATGACATGCAGAGATGAGGTACTCATGACAGGAGGAGCATCAAGGTTTTCTTTCAGTGTTCTGTTCGAAAACGAACCCTTGCAAAGACACGTGAAATTACAACAAAAATATACCACTTTTGTATTCTATAAATGGATGTAGGCTGAGGCTGTCAGTAGATTACAATTAATCATGATTGGTCTTTTTTGCAGTTAACATGATTAATCTCACATGATAATATTTCATGTTCTATTGATGCTAAAGGCAAATTCCAGAGCTTAAAATAAGCTACTTCATGGATGTAATTATGACAGAAGAAATTATTGGTAGATTTAAATTTAGGGCATAGATATTTAAATGTAGGCAATAGATGCTATTTACACTACAGTAAGTGCAAAATAGTGATAGATGCTATTTACAATGTGAAAATAGCATTTTCTTAGCGATATATGCTATTTACACTAAGTGACAATAGCAGCATTTTCTCAATGATATGCTATTTACACTAGGTAAAATAGTAGGGGTGTGACGAGATCTCACGAGACTAAAATGTGACGAGATTTCTCGTTGAGGCTAAAAGTAGTCTTGTGATATTGCCATGACAGAGTGGTTAGGATGATTAGGAAAGAATATGCCAACGCTACGTTTACATTATGCATCCACTGTCGTTTTGCTTTGTATTTAAATAAAAAAACATTTAATTCAGTTGGATAACAGTCGCCGCCGCTCCATATTTACAGAGTACGTGTGAAAGTAAACACGAGTTCAATACCCCGCATTTTGAAAGCGGCTCCCTGATGAATGCAGATATCTCTCAATATGAAAGCTATTTTAGGCTGGGCAGTATAGTTGTAACCATCTCTTAGCTCTGTATCAAAGAAAAATTTGGTCTTATTTGAACTTTGAATATTAAGAGAGTGTGATTATGGGTGCACTTATTGTAAATTGTTACCATAAAATGAATAACAGTTTTCTCTTAATCTTATTAAGCACAAACAGTAAGGTTTCATTTGTTAACATTAGTTTATGCACTGTGAACTGTCATTAACAAACAATGAATGACTTTTCATTAACTAACGTTAACAAAGATTAATAAATATTGTAGCAAAGATATTGCTCATTGTTATGTTGAGTTTATAAGTTAAGTTGATGTTGGTTAATACATTAATGTTAATAAATGAGATCTTATCGTAAAGTGTTACCATTTTTATTTATACTGTTTTATTTCTAAGATAAGTTTGTGGAAAGGAGTTCAGTTAGGAGGTCAAAAGTTGTAGAAGCTCATAAATCATGTACAGTAAGGTCTGAGGAGACTGAAATCATACAGAAGAGAAGTCAGTCAGTTGAGTTAGTGGCAAAACATTTTACAGTGTTGAGTATTGTTGTCTTTTACTGCATATGATAATTCATACTCAGAAAGTAGAACTGAAATGACATTAATTACAAGATGATTAGTTAAAACATTTCAAATACACCTGCAGAATATTTTTCTAGTCATGTATTTCGCCATTGAGGATTTCTTAAAAATAGTGTTTAAAAATCGTGTCTCGACTCGTGAGCTACCAGTATCGTCACACCCCTAGAAAATAGCGATAGATTATATTTACATCATGTAAAAGTACCAGTTCTTTGCAATAAGAATAAATAGTAATTAGATGTTACCTATACTTTATATTGGCAGATACTATTTCTACCTCAGTATTTTTGTACATTAACAGGATGCAATAATATCATAGAATGTAAATGAGTATATTTATTAAAATTATTAAATGGATGCTGTCTTATTAGGAGAATAAAAACCCTCCCTACACCTTCCTCTAACCCTACCCAATAAACAGTTTTAATATTATTAAACAGACATTCACTGTTTATTTCCACTTTTAGAACATTATTTTCATTTTTATTGAAAATAAATGCGAGCTTGGCAAAAGGCGGATTCGAACCCACGTTGGTCATGGTAAAAACCAGGTCTGCAAACCTTAAGCCGAGTTCAGACTGCACGATTATCAAAGTAGTCAGGTCACTCTTCTTTTCACACTGCATGACTATCTTGGCCAGCATTCAGTCGCTGTTGTGTTCATACTGCACGATGGATCGGCGATAGAAGGTTTCACACTGCATGACTTTACAATAAAGAATCGCCGACAACTCTGGCACGCAAACTACGTTTCACAACCAAACACTCACAAGATGTGACAAGGAAACAATGCGATATCACGCATGCAAGACCGGAGTTATTATTATTATTATTAAAAACGGTAGCCCGCAAGAAGCTTGCAATACGAATTGCCTGTGCGCTGATTTGCAGCGAAAACAAGAAAAAGAAAAGAAGAATATGGAGGAGGAAATGGTTGGGGAGACTGTGGATTGTGTGTTCTGCAATGAGAGTTGGAGGTAAATACATAACTTTTCAATGTGCTTCTGTTGCGTATGGTCAAGCAAATGTTTGTGCTTTGTTTCTGTTTGATATAATTGTAATGTTTATCTGAAACGAAGACATGCTTGCTGATATTGTGGTCTATAACTCCTCCCCGAACTCCTCGCTGCTCTGTATCTTGCTCTCTCATTGGCTGTCGGTCATCGCCGATGTAGTTTTCAGTCAGAACAGTTTTCACACTGCAGGATTTTGAATCGCAGACAGGTCCAGATATTTAGCATGCCAAATATCTCACTGGCATCGGCGACTCGTCTGTGATTCTCTCAGATCGCGTCTTTGCTCATTCACACTGCGTGATTGTCACTCGCATGAACGAGCACCGATTTGCCTGTGATTTTGGGCATTTGTCGGTGATTTCTCAACCTGTCGGCAAGCCAAAATCGGGGCTAAAATCGTGCAGTCTGAACTCGGCATTACTCGCTACTGCTGCGCCACTGAAGACATTGTATTCTGTGCGCCTTTTTAAAACTTGCCAACAAGGGATGCTATTTGCACTTAGTACAAATAGACACTCTGAAAACGGCAACAATATTTATTTAAACAAAACACTGAGGAGATAGCAAGAATAAATAACAGAAATTTAGGAGATTGCATACCACACATGAACAAACAAGAACTGTCAAGTAGTAACTGAAACACAGGGCTTTAAATACACAGGACAAACAAAGAAAACGTACTCGGTTACTAACGTAACCTCGGTTCCCTGAGATACGGAACGAGTACTGCGTATGGGGAAAGGTCTCCCTTTTTCCCCGCTGCTGAAGCCTTTTTCAATAACGCAGTGTAACTGCACCGTCATTGGTTCACTCATAGACAAGTTGTTGAACCAATGACGGCGCGGCATAGCTGCGCGGCCTATGGCGACAAAGCGCACGAATATTCCCGCTGAAATGGGCGGGGTTAAGGGCTATATAAGCAGGCGTTTCGCCATAGGATTTCAGTGTCATTCGACTGAAGCGACGACCCTGAGCCGCAGCCTCGTGGCACGGCAAGTATCGCAGTACTCGTTCCGTATCTCAGGGAACCGAGGTTACGTTAGTAACCGAGTACGTTCCCTTTCGATACTTCACTCGTACTGCGTATGGGGAACGAATTCAACCACGTCGTGCCACGGCTGGGAACGATATAGCTTGAAGTTTGGACACCTGAGAGGGGGCCAAAAAGACAAGCGAGAGGGCAAGCCCTTACCGAACCCTTGCGTTACACTTAGAGGAAATTTATTTCCATGATAGCGTGAGGCGGAGCTCATCTGAGGCCGCTAATCACACTGAAAGGACTCGAGCCTGTAAGGTCGGGACATCGAGATGGTAAAACCTGACAAAGGTGGACGGCGAAGACCAGCCGGCCGCCACACAGATGTCTTGGATGGAAACTCCGTTGGACCAAGCCCATGAGGAGGCCATCCCTCTAGTGGAGTGGGCTCTGACTCCTATGGGGCATTTGGCTCCCAGTGAGGAGTAGCACAGCGTAATAGCGTCCACTATCCAATGAGAAATGCGCTGTTTTGAGACCGGAGATCCTTTGGTGCGGCCTCCAAAACAGACAAAGAGCTGATCTGACTGTCTGAAAGACTGCGATCGCTCTATGTAGGTCCTCAATGCCCTGACAGGGCAGAGTAACTCCAGCCCTTGCTCTTCCGTCGAAGGGGGCAGAGCAGAGAGCGAGATGACCTGAGCTCTAAACGGCGTTGAGAGCACCTTAGGGACGTAGCCATGCCTGGGTTTCAGAACGACCTTAGAGTCTCCAGGCCCGAATTCGAGGCATGCAGGGCTCACAGAGAGGGCCTGCAAATCGCCAACACGCTTAACCGAGGCCAGTGCTAACAGCAAGGCGGATTTAGCGTCAATGGCCTGAGGTCGACTGAGCCCATTGGTTCAAATGGGGCTCCTTTTAAGGCCCTGAGGACCAAAGACAGGTCCCAGGAGGGAACGGTGAGGGGGCGAGGAGGATTCAATCGCCTAGCGCCCCTCAGGAAACGGATGACAAGTCCGTTTCGTCCCACTGATTGGCCAGCAATAGGAGCATGGAACGCTGCAATGGCTGCTACGTAAACCTTGAGCGTGGAAGGGGTGCGCCCCATTTCCAAGCGTTCTTGGAGGAAAGACAGTATAGAAGATACGTCACTCTCCATTGGGTCTATGTTGCGTGACGAACACCAGTCAGCAAAGACCGACCATTTCTGGTCGTAGAGGCGTCTCGTGGACGGCGCTCTAGCCTGAGAAATGGTATTTAGGACGTCCCTGGGGAGGTTAGTAGGCTCCCATCGAGGGACCAGAGGTGCAGAGCCCAGAGCTCTGGCTGTGGGTGCCAGATTGCCCTGTTCGCCTGAGAGAGGAGGTCCCGTCTCAGGGGGATCGGCCACGGGGCTCTCAGAGAGAGCTTGAACAGCTCCGAGGACCAAATCTGGTTCCTCCAGAGCGGGGCCACTAGAAGGACTCTGTGTTGGTCTTCTCTGATGCGCCTGATGACCTGAGGGATCAGGGCGATCGGAGGAAAAGCGTAAAGGAGCGTGCTGGGCCATGAATGGGCCAGAGCGTCGACCTTCTTCGAGAAAAATGTTGGGCAATGAGAGTTGTCTTCTGAGGCGAAGAGGTCTATCTTTGCCTTCCCGAAGAGCTCCCAAATCCTGAGGACAACCTGGGGATGGAGCGTCCACTCGTCGGAGGGGACGTTGCTCCGTGACAGCATATCTGCACCCAGATTGTTCCTGCCAGGAACATGAGTCGCTCTGAGCGACTGAAGCCTCGGAAGAGCCCATTCCAGTAGACGTTTCGCCAGAGCGCATAAGCGGCTGGACGAGAGACCGCCCTGGTGGTTTAAATATGACACCACTGTCATACTGTCCAATTGGACTAGAACGTGACGCCCTGTCAAATGAGCCTGAAAGAACTGAAGGGCCTTCATCACTGCTAGCATCTCTAGACAGTTGATGTGCAGAAGGCTTTCCTCTTGGCTCCATGAGCCGAAGGCCGGTCTGCCGTCGCACACAGCGCCCCAACCCGAGTTGGAGGCGTCTGTTGCTAGCACCGTCCTTCGTGAGACCGCCTGTAAGGGCACTCCGCGCTTGAACCATACAGGGTTCAGGGCTAGAAGACAGGCCTGATTGACCTTGAGGCGAAGGCGGCCGTGCCGCCAAGCGCTGGGAGGAACCCAGAACTTCAACCAGTACTGAAGAGGCCGCATCCGAAGAAGGCCGAGCTGTAGTACCGGAGAGGCGGAAGCCATTAGCCCTAGCAGCCTCTGAAAAAACTTCAGAGGGAGGCAGGCTCTGTTCTTGACTGAGGCTGTGAGCTGCTGAATCGTCAGAGCGCGCTCTGGCGAGACTACTGCCGTCATATGGACTGAGTCGAAAACTGCTCCCAGAAACGATATTCGTTGAGTGGGGCACAGCAAGCTCTTGGTTGCGTTGACCCTGAGACCCAGGCATTGTAAATGGCTGAGGAGCACGGATCTGTGGTGTTCCAGCTCGACTCGCGAACGGGCTAGAATGAGCCAGTCGTCGAGATAATTCAGGACTCGGATTCCCGCCTGTCTGAGAGGGGAAAGTGCCGCGTCCATGCACTTGGTGAAAGTGCGAGGAGCCAGAGACAGCCCGAAGGGCAGGACCGTATATTGGTATGCCACTCCCTCGTATGCGAATCTCAAGAATCGTCTGTGACGAGGGGCTATCTGGATGTGAAAATACGCATCCTTCAGGTCCAGCGAGCAGAACCAGTCCTCGGGGCAGATGTGCGCGAGGATCTGTTTCAGTGTCAGCATTTTGAACTTCCGTCTCATGAGGGAATGATTCAAAAGTCTGAGATCCAGGATGGGTCTGAGACCACCATCTTTCTTGGGGACCAGAAAATAGCGGCTGTAGAAGCCTGACTCTCTTTCCGCGGGGGAACTATTTCCACAGCTCCTTTTCTTAGCAACGTCATGACTTCGGCTCGGAGGACATGGGCGTCGTCCGGATTGACCAAAGTTTGAAGCACCCCGCCGAAGCGAGGGGGCCGGCGTGCAAACTGGAGCGAGTAACCCTGAGTTACGATCCCCATGACCCAATCTGACACATCGGGGATGGCCTGCCAAGCCTCGGCCCGAGTGGCAAGGGGTTGAATGATATCGTGTGACAGACCGCCGCTGAGGGGGTTGTACACCGAGAGTAGCGGAAGAGGAAATTTGCTCTCTTTTAGATGATATAAAAATTTGTTCGCCGTGAAAACGGCGTTTGGAGTGGGCGCAACAGTTGTGGGCCCAGTTGTCACTTGAAACATGTTTCCCACGCCCGGATTTAAACGAGGCGGAGGGGAAAATGTTCGTGGGAGCTTTTGGGGTGGTCCGGTCGCGACGGGACGATTCCCCATCCTCTTCCTTCCTGGCAGATCAGGATGACTTCGGAGGTCCTTGAAAGCCGGCGCGTCAATCCCAGACTCGTCCAGAGAGCGGAGGAGTTTGGCCTGGAAGACTTGGAATATGGCCATGGAGTGTAGCGCAGAAGCGGCCTGTCCTGCCGAAGTGTAAGCTCGACCAGCTAAGGTGGAAGTAGTCCGGCAGGGCTTGGAAGGGAGTGACCTCTTAGCTTTCCATCCCACAGCCGCGGGAGGGCAGAGGTGAGCAGCCACTGCTTCGTCAAGGGGTGGCAGGTGCTCGTATCCCTTTTCCTCGGCGCCGTCGACGGCAGTGAGGGCGGAGCGGTGCGTGGTATGAAGGCGGGCGGAGTACGGAGCGCGCCACGACTTCGTCAGCTCCTCGTGGACCTCGGGAAAAAGGGCGCTGCTCGCTGGCGAGGGGCTTGGCGGCGGCCAGGCAGGAACCACTCGTCAAGGCGACTGCGCGACGGCTCCTCAGGTGGGGCCCAGTCGAGGTCCAGCTCTTCTACGGCTCTGGATAGGATGCGGAAGAGCTCGGCATCCATGCCCTGGCCATGTTCAATGGGCTCCAAGGGAGGCGGGGGGGCGGGATCGTCCGATTCGCCAGCCCACACTTCTGCTTCGGAAGCCGCAAGAGACATGGAGTCGTCCTGCTCGTCGTCTGTTCCACCGAATGAGACTAGGTCACTCGCTTCCGCAGAGGGACGCTGCTCAGGCCGAGAGAACAGGACGGGAGAGGGTTCCCTCGGAGGAGAGGGCGAGGCACGCGGGAGCTGGGCCGGCGTGAGCTCGCCTATCTCCTGGCGCTGGGTCGCTCTGCCCCGCTGTCTCTTCCTAGCCGGCTCGCGGGAGGAAGGAGACGGGAGGGCGCGAGCGGCGAGATCACCCTCTGTGAAGAAGGCGACCCGCGAGCGCAGGGAACTGAGACTCATGCACTCGCAGTGCGGGCATGAGTCCCCAGCGAGCGCGCCGTCTGCATGGGGCTTGCCCAGGCAAGCGACGCACTCGCTGTGACCATCACAGTCGTGCAAGGGGGCCCTGCACGTGCCACACGAGTGGCAGGGCATCTGAGAAGACGCCGTTGCCGTGAAAACGGCACTTGGGTGGCTCTTTTAGAGCGGCGAGGGCCGCGGAAGCTCTAGAAGCGGTGAAAACCGCTGAAATACGCTCTTTTAGAGCGGCGTTAAGCCGCGGTGAAGCTCTCAAGACGGCGCGCCGGATGGCGGCAGGGGACACACAGGAAGCGGCCGGGAGCGGGAAGCGGGAGGCGGCGACTCGGCGACGGCGCTGACGCTGCAGTCGGAGAGGGCGCCGGCGCTGTCCTCAGTCCGGCGAGTCCAGGCGAGTCCGCTGCGGGAGCCTCTTCAGACGGCGGCGAGAGCAGTCAGGAAGGCGGCGAGCTTCTCGGCTTCAGGCGGAGATCAGCGAGGAGATGATGAGGTCGTCGCTGAAGGAGAAAAACACTGAAATCCTATGGCGAAACGCCTGCTTATATAGCCCTTAACCCCGCCCATTTCGGCGGGAATATTCGCGCGCTTTGTCGCCATAGGCCGCGCAGCTATGCCGCGCCGTCATTGGTTCAACAACTTGTCTATGAGTGAACCAATGACGGTGCAGTTACACTGCGTTATTGAAAAAGGCTTCAGCAGCGGGGAAAAAGGGAGACCTTTCCCCATACGCAGTACGAGTGAAGTATCGAAAGGGAACTAGACAACACACAGGTGAAACTAATCAGTAACCATGGCAACTAACTGGGGGACTAAACTGAAAGGGAACAGAAGCACAACAACAAAATGACAACTAAACTGAAAATAACTCTTACACTAAGGTGTTCTGGGAATTTTTTGGTGACCAGGGGTCTCATTTATAAATCAACCTTTGCGCAGGAACTGGCGTACGCACAAAACGGGGCTGGAAGCGTGCGTACGCCAGTTCCCGCGAAAAGGTTGTGATCTATAAAAACAAACTTGACGGGAGAATGTGCGCACCTTTAAGCAAACTTTGAGCCGTGCGTATGCACATTCTGGAGACAAAGTGATATGAATTGAGATAGTAGATGTGCTACTTTCGATCACTTTTCCATTGACACGCTGTTTTAATGACAGCGAGGAGCGCTGGGAGCACAATAATTCCTCTTTAAACTAAACTGCAGATGTTATGACAAAATATTTTTTCGAGAATGACGATCAGTGATGCACACTTAACTTAGATATTATGGAAGACATCCTGAATTCGGTGGTCGAACGGTCCGTTGTCCAGTTTGAATAGGTCCAATAATATCTTACTGTACAACCACAGCTGCATGTTCGTGTGAAGGATCTTCAAATAATTACCATTTGAAGGAAATCATTTGAGGAAAACGGTAAGTTCCCTTTCGTGGGAACTGTCGACGCTGCGTGGTAACGCATTGGGAACCTTCTGCGTGATGTCGTCACTGAAGCACTCATGTATCTAGCCAATCGCGAAGCGAGACGTCAGAGACGGGTGACGTCACGGACCAGGAAACTATAAAGCACACTCGGATGCAGAGCACGCCAGCTTCTGTGTCTTCAGCAAGGGCTCTATGTTATCTTGTGTGTCTTATTTGGTGTTGTTTGTCCTGCTTATTTTTGGAAAACATTATCTCTTCGTCTGAGGACAAGAGTGTTATTGTGCACCACACATATATATATATATATATATATATATATATATATATATATATATATATATATATATATATATATATATAGAGAATAAGACACGAGTGAAATGGCGGAAGGCAGACAATTTAAAAAGTGTGTTCACCCATGCACACGGTTTATTCCAGATGGGGACACTCATGAGATGTGTGTTGTCTGCCTGGGGGTTGAGCATGCACAGGCAGCTCTCGAGGGGGCTGTCTGTGTTCATTGTGAGAAGCTCACCCTCAGAGTTTTAAGATCACGCCGGGCACTCTTTCACGATAAAGAGAGTGCTGCGGTCGGCGTTCCCCACGGATCGGGTCCCGCTGTTGCTGAGGCGCAGCGGCGGCTTCATTCGTGGGGTTCGCAAATGGAGCTGGCAGAGGGGGTTGAGACGGGCCCAGCCTTATCTCGCCCTTTACCTGCCAGCCCCAGTGCCTCTTCTCAGGCGGTGGAAGCACGCGCTGCGGTTTCTTCCCCCCAGAGAGAGGCACCCGCGCTTCATCTCTCTTCCTCTGAGGAGGTTGATGTGATGAGCGTGGGGGAAGAGGAACCGCCATCCTCTTCCCCAGCACATGAGGAGCTCCTGGAGGTAGTGACCAGGGCTGTTGCCAAATTAAAAATTGACTGGCCAGCAGAGCGGGCAGATACTAGACCAAAGAGTAAGCTGGATGAGCGCTTTCTGCCCGCTCGGTCACTACCCCAGCGTCGGGGTTTGCCCTTCTTTCCGGACCTCCACACCGAGGTCTCGAGGTCTTGGAAGAAGCCGGCATCATATCGCGTCTTCAGCCCCCAGACCTCAATGTATAGTAACATCGTGGGGCTGAAGCAGCAAGGCTATGCGGCGATGCCTCGGGTGGAAGAGACGCTTGCGGGCTATCTCTCCCCCGAGTCTGCATCGTCGCTGAAAACCCCGACGTTGCCCACCAAGCCATTAAAAACTACATCAGGCTTGGTGGGCAAGGCTTATGCGGCAGCAGGTCAGGCAGCGGCATGTCTACATACCATGTCGCTCCTACAGGCATATCAAGCCGACCTGCTGGGGGAAGTGGAGAATAGCGGGGAGGCCACGTATGAGTGCATCCAGGAAATCAGGATGGCAACTGACCTGGCTCTCCGTGCCACAAAAGAGACGGCAAAAGAAATCGGCCGCTCTATGGCAGCATTGGTGGCTACGGAGAGGCACTTGTGGCTGAACCTCTCGGACATAAGGGAGCGTGACAAAGCCTCCCTTATGGACGCGCCGCTGTCTCCTGTGGGCCTCTTCGGCGACGCCGTTACAACAGTCGTCGAGAGGTTCCAGGAGGCTAAGAAACAATCTGCGGCGTTCCAGAGGTTCATCCCCCGCAAACCAAGAATCCCTCCCCCCGAGGCTGATGAGCGGGATCAGCCTCGGCCGTCAACGAGCTCCTCAGCGCACCACAGAGCGCAACAAAAGATTAGCGTGGCCGCCCGTGCTCCCCCGCAGAGAGCTTGGGGATCGGGTCGGCCCGCTCAGCCGAAGCCTTCTAGGGGCAGAACGGACCTGCGCGCCGTTATCCTGGCCCGGAAGGCTTCGAAGCGGTCCTGATGTCTGTGGGTCAGGAACCGATGAGGGCGGCCCCCTCCGAAGGGAGCCGGCGAAAAATACATCTAAAAGCCGCTTCCCTTCGGCGCCCTCAGGGGATCGTTATGCCAACCCTGCCACCCAGGGTGCGTCAGGGCGCAGCGGTCTCCACCGACCCTCCGAGGAGGGCCGGCCACTTGATTCGATTGTTCTCTGCCGGTGCGCCGCTTCAGAGCATCGAATCAGGTGCTCAAAAAACACCAGAGGCCAGTCTCGAGAGACTGGTTCCCTTAGTAAATTTTCTGGTAGAATGGAAACTTCTTCCGAATATATCAAAATGGGTGCTGCTCACTATAAAAGAGGGTTACAAGATCCAGTTCGGATCTTGCCTGCCCAGATTCAACGGGGTTCTTCCCACAGTGGTAACCCCCGAGCAGTCTCTGGTTATGGAACAAGAAGTTGCGACACTTTTGCGAAAAGGAGCTATAGAAAGGGTTCCTCCTCCCAGCAATCGGTCAGGGTTCTACAGCCGTTACTTCATTGTTCCAAAGAAGGATGGAGGTCTACGACCTATTATAGATTTACGTGTGCTAAATCGCTCAATACAAAAGCTCAAGTTCAAGATGCTGACACTCAAACAGATTATACCACAGATCAGGTCCGAGGACTGGTTTGTGGCAATAGACCTGAAAGATGCTTACTTTCATGTGTCCATCCATCCTTCTCACAGGAAGTTCCTCAGGTTTGCTTTCGGGGGCGAAGCTTACCAGTACAGGGTTCTTCCGTTCGGCCTATCATTATCACCCCGCACATTCACGAAATGCGTGGACGCAGCTCTGGCTCCGCTGAGGATCCAGGGCATTCGCATACTGAATTATATCGACGATTGGTTGATTCTAGCTCAGTCAGAGCAACTAGCAGTTCAGCATCGAGATGCTGTTCTGTCCCATATGAAGAGGCTTGGGCTGAGGCTCAATGCCAAAAAGAGTGTGCTAGTTCCAGCTCAATCCACCAACTATCTGGGTGTAGTGTGGGACTCCACCACGATGCGGGCACATTTGTCTCCCGCTCGGGTGAGTGCCATTCTTATGGCTATGAAAGGGGTGAAGTTAGGCCAGTCACTCACTGTAAAACAGTTCCAGAAACTGCTGGGTCTGATGGCAGCTGTGTCCAACGTGATACCTTTTGGCCTTCTGCACATGAGGCCCCTACAGTGGTGGCTCAGGACCAGGGGGTTCTCCCCGAGGGGAAATCCCTTTCGCATGATCAAAGTCTCAAAACGATGTCTTCGTTCTCTGACCATGTGGAAAGACCCCCGGTTCCTGTCCCAGGGACCCGTGTTGGGGGCCACTACTCGTCGAGTAATGCTTACGACGGACGCCTCCCTCACGGGCTGGGGAGCGATCATGAGTGGTCGCTCAGCTCAGGGTCTTTGGGAAGACCATCAGCTCTCTTGGCACATAAATCGGCTAGAGATGATGGCAGTGTTCCTAGCTCTGAAACACTTTCTCCCAGACCTGAGAGGTTACCATGTGTTGGTTCGTACGGACAACACTCTAGTGGTTGCATATATAAATCATCAGGGGGGTCTGCGGTCTCGCCGACTATATTACTTGGCCCGTCAGATCCTCCTGTGGTCCCAAGGGAAGCTGCTCTCGCTGAGGGCAGCTTACATCCCGGGACATCAAAATGTGGGAGCAGATGCCCTGTCGAGGCAGGGGCCAAGGCCCGGGGAGTGGAGACTCCACCCAGAAGTGGTGAGTCTCCTATGGAAAAATTTCGGTCGAGCGGAAGTCGACCTGTTCGCCTCGGGAGAGTCAACCCAGTGTCCGCTCTGGTACTCCCTAACACATCCAGCACCTCTGGGTCTGGATGCTATGGTACAGACGTGGCCGAGGCTGCGCCTGTACGCATTTCCCCCGATCGCCCTGCTCCCGGGAGTTCTGGAAAAAGTACGCCGAGAAGGGGCCAATCTAATACTGGTAGCCCCATTCTGGCCAACCAGGATATGGTTCTCAGACCTAGTGTCGTTACTCAACGGCTCCCCAATGGAGCTTCCTCTCAGACAGGACCTCCTGTCTCAAGCGGGCGGCATGATTATACATCCCCGCCCAGAACGACTGAAACTATGGGCCTGGCCTCTGAGGGGGCCAGACTCATAAATGCTGGTCTCCCAACCGAGGTTGTGGAGACCATTCTTAACTCCAGAGCTCCCGCCACGAGGAAGTTGTATGCCTACAAATGGAATTTGTTTTCTACCTGGTGCAGACACAATAATACGGACCCTGTCCTTTCTTCTGTTAGCTTTGTGCTAAAATTCCTCCAGAAAAAATTCTCGGAGGGCCTATCTCACTCAACCTTAAAGGTTTATGTTGCAGCAATTTCAGCATATCATGCTCCTCTTGAGGGGAATATCTCGGTAGGTCGAGACCCCCTCGTCACACGCTTCCTCCGTGGCACACTGAGGTTGAGGCCTCCAGTGCGCACAAGGGTGCCAACCTGGGACTTGGCTGTGGTCTTACAAGGGTTAGCTGAGGCTCCCTTTGAACCATTAGAGGAGGTTCCTGAGAGGTTCCTCACTCTGAAAACGATTCTTTTATTAGCTATCACTTCTCTGAAGCGGATAGGAGATTTACAAGCACTTTCTGTTGCTCCCTCTTTCCTTGAATTTGCTCCAGGAATGGTGAAAGCATTCCTGTATCCTAAACCGGGGTATGTCCCAAAGGTCCCTACCAATGTCCCAGACCCCATTGTGCTTCAGTCTTTCTATCCTCCTCCATTGTTTGTCTGTTATGGGTCCCCTAGAAAAGGGGGCCCAGCATCAAAACAGAGAATGAGCAAGTGGGTGGTCGAGGCCATCTCACTTGCATACGAAGCGGCCGGACAGCCCTCTCCCTTGAATGTTCGCGCCCATTCTACCAGGGGTATGGCGGCATCAAAAGCTCTGATGTCAGGAGTCTCCATGAGTGACATATGTGATGCAGCTGGATGGTCATGCCAGCACACATTTATTAAATATTATAACCTTGATGTTGGCTCCACTCCGGGGTCCTCTGTCCTGTCAAGATAACCTTGGCAAGTGCTTGAGCTACGGCTCAGTTGGGATTGCGTTCCCAATGCGTTACCACGCAGCGTCGACAGTTCCCACGAAAGGGAACGTCTCAGGTTACAGATGTAACCCTGGTTCCCTGAGTAGGGAACGAGACGCTGCGTCTCTTGCCGTACCCCTGCACACTTGCAAGTGCTTGCTTCAGACTTACTTAGAAGCTGACGTGCTCTGCATCCGAGTGTGCTTTATAGTTTCCTGGTCCGTGACGTCACCCGTCTCTGACGTCTCGCTTCGCGATTGGCTAGATACATGAGTGCTTCAGTGACGACATCACGCAGAAGGTTCCCAATGCGTTACCACGCAGCGTCTCGTTCCCTACTCAGGGAACCAGGGTTACATCTGTAACCTGAGACGATTTGCATGTTTTCTTTTTTAAAATACTTTGTCAGTGACGCGCCGAGTCAGACAATTGTATTTACACTGCAATAAATAAGTAGGCCGATCTGTTTCCACTAAAAATAGCCTATAAACTTCCTAAAAGATATGTTCACCTCAATTCAAATCAAATTTATGCAGTTTTGCTGATGTTTAAAACTATTAAAATACTATCTGGCCAGTGGACATGAATGAATCAACTCTATCCTAAAACCTTTATCTGAAGTATTTTATATAATTTTGTTTTTATGGATATTTTGATATATTTATTCTAAAACATAAAGAGGATATTGGATGATCTTTATCAATATAATGTGTGGCACAAATGGCATTTATAGTCCATATCTAATATTTTCCAATGTCTTGTACCTTTGACGGTGTTAACCATGTTGTCACGTGGTTGGTAACGTGTATGGAAATGATATGCAGATGAGGTTATGCATAGTAAAACTAGGCGTCGTAAGCTCCATATATGGTTATTTCAGGGAGGAGACAGGGTGGAGATGCACGTACGCACAATCTTCCGCTGACTGGGATTTATAAAGGGATTTGTGCGCCGGTTCTGGCGTACGTATGGTTCTATAAATCTGATTTTTTTTTTTGTGCGTACGCAGAATCTAGCTTTTGCGCGTACGTACACTTTCAGTAGGGATCCTACGCACAGTTTTATAAATGAGACCCCAGGGCCGTTGCTAACAGGGCAAAAGGTGGTGACAATTCTAGGGGTCCCCGGCTTTAGGGGGGGCCCGTGATTTCAACCGAGGGTGACCCCCACCCTATAGCACTTTACTGTATACTACTGTACACCCAAAGCACTTTACAATCATATAAACAGGTCTCCCCTCGACCACCAGTGTGTAGCATCCACTTGGATGATGCGACTGAAGCCACAGTACAATGGCGCCAGTGCGTTCACCACACACCAGCTATAGGTGGAGAGGAGAGAGAGTGATAGAGCCAATTCAAAAGATAGGGATTATTAGGAGGCCATGATTTATAAAGGCCAGTGGAGGGAATTTGGCCAGAACACTGGGGATTTCACCCCTTACTTACAAGAAGTGCAATGTGATTTTTAATGACCACAGAGAGTCAGGACCTCGGTTTAATGTCTCATCCAAAGGAACCTCCGGGCCAATCTTGTTGCACAGCATCTGAAATGCTGTTTTTGGTCATTATGTAATGCCTTAGCATTACATTTTTCTTAGTGATATTTAGCTCCAGTGTATCAGGAAGTGACGTTTTTGTTCTCTTTGACTTGCTGGATGGAAACAGTGCTTTATATCACAAATGTTTTGTGCGATATTCAAAATTTGTGCATAAGTTAAATGCGCAATTTTGGATGGAAACATAGCTAGTGACCCTTTATGCAGATTACATTGTTACACCAGTAGGCAGATTCATTTTAATCATTCATTCAACTGATTCATTCAAAAATGATAATTAATTTAGGAGTGAAACAGGTTACTTTGATTTGATTGTAGTGAGTTTAATGGCAGCTAACAAATTCTAAGTATTTTAGTAGTGGGTTCCACAAAAAAAAAACAACAACAAAAAAAAAACAGTGTTAATAGAAAATTGACTCAATGGACCTCATCACTGGTAAACGGTACCACTTTTAGGTGTTCTGGCAAGGGATAGTCCAAATGTAAAGAGACATTTTTGACTTGGTTTACTTTTTGTTTCTCATAAAAGGGTCTTGAGTTTAACAGAATCATAAAATAAACTCAAAAGTGAACTGGAGTGAAAAGAACCCAATTTTCTTCACATTTACAAAGTATTTTTCACTCTTACTTTTGTGATATTGCTAAATTACTCCATGTGTTTATAACAAACGTTTTTCTAAAATGTGTGAAAAAAAAAAAAAAAAACTAATAGGTGTTGCCAGACTCTTTTTTTTGTGCTAGTCTATACACCAAAAACGATTTTCAGACCACAGAAACTAACCAGATCAATCTCAATTTTTATGTCTTTGTCCACAAGGGCTTGCTGTCAGGAAAGTCAAGGAAACCGACTACAAATAATTTGCTTTTCAACAAGCTTTGAGCCTTTTTAATGGAGCCTGGGAATTGAAGAGCTACAGTAGATACAACATGTTCTCAAAGATGGGTCAGTTGTATTGGGTTATTTCAGACACAATTACACTGATCTTCAGCATTTCTTAACCAGAAGGTCAATTGTGCAAAGAAATGTTTTCTACCCAGATGCACTGAGCCTCCCATTCAAGAAAAGTCATTACGTTCAAGAGCACTTTATGTAATATCATCTCATTACAACCACTCTTGTTGAAGCAGATTTTTTTTGCAAGCAAGGTTTACAAACACATGCATTTATCATTTTCAGATGAGGAGCTGAGTCATGAGCTGTACCACTGACCCATTGTGACTATCTCTCTCACAACCTGTTTCCTCTGAATGACAGTTGCATCACCCAGCATACATCTGCTGTATAGCTGTACCACTGCTAGAGCTGACATCAGCAGCGCCTGTAATCATTGGACGAGGCATTCGCTTTCAAGATGAAGTTGGCATGGAGATGCGTAATGCGCTTATAGGGAGGGAAGGCAAGATTAGCCCACCTCTTCCACAACGTCTTTGATTTCAGCATGCCAACATGCATGATGGTGCGTTCAACATGTATAATCACATGTCTAAGCTGAAATTGTGTGCATGTGGATGTTTTTTATGAGATGAAATACAGTTTAAAGCGGCAGTTGTTGCATTATGTAGTAGCAAGTAAGTCCAGGGCACAACAATACTTCACAGATGCAAATAAGGCACTGATTCTCAAGGTATTCAAGAGAAGAAATGATTAGTTGATTTGAATTTGAGGCGGTTTTACTTCAACTAGATTTTTACATTTACATTTTTACATGAAATACTAGATTACATTTTCTGTAAAAAATAAATAAAATAAATAAGTGGTGCTTGCAAATGCAGAAGTTGCCAAAATAATCTGATGTTTTTTAATGGTTTCAAGCTGATTGCAAATTTGTTGTATGTGATGACAGGACTATGCATTGGAGGTGGCAATTTTTGAAGGGGTGCTTCTCAAATTGAAGGTTGCATCCTTGTGAGGCTGCATCCTTTCTAGTCCAGTCTTTTGGAGGCTTGTAGGCTAGAGTCCTTCTCAGCATTGAAAACTAGAATGAGATGTTTAATACTTTAAAGGGTTAGTTCACCCAAAAATTAAAATTCTGTCATTAATTACTCACCCTTACATCCGGAAGACATTCGTTCAACTTCAGAACACAAATTAAGATATTTTTGATGAAATCCGATAGCTCAGTGCCCAGAAAGGTACTAAAAACATATTTAAAACAGTTCATTTGACTACAGTGGTTTAACCTTAATGTTATGAAGCGACAACAATACTTTTTGTGCATCAAAAAACAAAATAACTTTTTTTTTTTTTTTTTTTTTTTTTGGTGCACAAAAAGTATTCTCATCATGTTATAATATTAAGGTACTCACATTAACTGTTTTAAATATGTTTTTAGTACCTTTATGGGCATCTGAAAGTGTTAATGATCTTGCTGGCAAAGCAGGCCTTGCTGAGCCATCAGATTTTATCAAAAAAATGAAATTTGTGTTCTGAAGATGAACAAAGGTCTTTACGGGTGTGGAACAACATGAGGGTGAGTAATAAATGACATAATTTTAATTTTTGAGTGAACTAACCCTTTAAGTGCGCATGGCTACCTTCAAAGGATCCTTTAAATTGAGATGTCCTTTGACAGAGCTTGATGACGTGGCAGCCAAGATATGCAGTTTTACTAGGATTTAGGACAGGGGTCAGCATGGACACCCTGACTGGTCTGCGGCTATGCAGCCCCATACGCAACAAACTGCGATGCACTGTGTATTCTGACACCTTTTTTATCAGAACCAGCATTAACTTCTTGAGCAGTTTGAGCTACAGTAGCTCATCTGTTGGATCAGACCACACTAGGTCGCTCCACACATGCATCAATGAGCCTTGGCCGCCCATGACCCTGTCGCCGATTCACCACTGTTCCTTCCTTGGACCACTTTTGATAGATACTGACCACTGCAGACTGGGAACACCCCACAACTGCAGTTTTGGAGATGCTTTGACCCAGTCATCAAGCCATCACAATTTGGCCCTTGTCAAACTCACTCAAATCCTGTCCATTTTTTCTGCTTCTAAGACATCAACTTTGAGGACAAAATGTTCACTTGCTGCCTAATATTTCCCACCCACTAACATGTGACGTGATGAAGAGATAATCAGTGTTATTCACTTCATCTGTCAGTGGTCATAATGTTATGCATGATTACGTCATTCGCAGTGCTTCATGGGAGAGGTTGTTGCTTCCATTAACTCTCTGGTTGTTTGAATTTTTTGTACAGCATCATGGCATAATGTACAGCATAATGGAGTTTTTATTTTCAAAACCCTACTGTTGCATTCTATTCTGTTGTGGTTTTGTTCCTAATTTTACATGTTTATCTGAAAATAAAGTTACCTAAGATTTGGAGCTGTACTTGGATGACTGGCACAAGGGGAATTATTAATGTGGCAGCTGTGTAACTTTTGCGTCTACTTTAATAAAACAGTGTCAGGAGTTTGTTAAAATCCTTAACTTTAAATACAATATTAAAAATAGTACTAGTGATGCTTTCCCTTGCAATCACACTGGATTTCACTGTAGACCCCAAATCTTTACTCTGTTTCAAAAAGCATGGTGATTTCCTGTACATCAGAGCTGATTTAACTGCCAGGAATGAGAGTTTTATGAAGTCTCCATAGAGTTCCAGGAAGAAGAGAAGCCAACACACCTAAATTACTCCTTTGTTAATTCCTCTACCCGTCTGTCATATACCCCAAAGAGACAATGGCTCCAAAGCAACCGCAGACATTTCCAATCCTGTGTCAGATTTCAAACACACCTGCAGCAATATAATATTGCATTTCACACTAATCACATTTGTCATTTATTCCCAAGTACTTTGTTCTGTGACTGAGCCACTGTAGCTTAGCTCAGCACCGGATGTGTACATCTGTGTGAGAGAGAAATTGCAGCTAGTTTTGACGTTTGTGGTCATCTTTACTTCTCTGAGTTTGAGCAGAAGGTATTGAGTAAGTCTAATGGGTGCTCAAGTGTATTACTGCAGTAAAACTATACACCTTGGAAATGCTCTTAGAGATATCTGAGCGATTGATAAAGTGCTTTTAACAGAGCAGAGCCGTGGTAAGTATGGGCTGAAATCATATTATAATGCATCAGAGTTCTTAATCTTGAATGCTTTTTCATATGTCCATTTCAGTCACTATACTGCATGAGAGAATGCACAAAAACTGATTAATCTGATTTATCTTTATGGGAAGACCGTATCTATAATGCATTATAAAGTTATGTGTAATCCAAGTTGGGGAGTTACAAACTCAAAGAATGCTTTTTCATATTTTAAACATGTTTTATTAAACATAAACATCATGCGATCATATAGATCATGTATTAATATGATGGGTATGAGAACTGAAAACCTTTTTAAAAAAAGTAGTTAGACAGTATTTAGTGGTTGTTTATATGACAATTGTACCTGCGTTTAAATGTAGGTAGCTGTTTTGGAAGATCTCAAAATAGCATCCTAAATGTTGTCTGTAATGCATTATAATACACATAGCACTCCATTAAATCTTCTCATAAGTAATTAATGTTGGTGAAAATGTAATGTAAATAAAAATGTTGTTTTGTTGTTGTTGCTAATCATTTTAAAAGAGGAAATTGAAGCCAGTTAAAATGAATGCCGTTCATGTGCCAGTCTCTTTGATTGACAGAAGAATGTATACATTCTTCATTTTTCTTTGAGCATGAGCCTCTTTAAGATGTTTTCCGTTCCTCCGCTCAGCGAAGCGTGAGCAGCACATTTACAGCCAATGAATGCAAAGCGTGTATGTGTGTAATCAAGTCTGTCAAGTATCTCAGCATCCTTCTCAGCTTGAATCACACAAAAACAACATCACCAAAATCAGACACTAATCAAGGCCTCAAAAACTAGATGAGATAATCCTCCAGTGAGTGGCTGTCTTGAATCACCCTTTTCAGAATATCAAAGCATTAAATGAGCAGTTTTATGCCATTATTATGCTGTAGTATGCATTCAGTGGACCTTATCTGTTTCACTGTTGTATTGCGGTATTTGTTTAATATCTGCTTATGTTGTAGTGTCCCTCATTTGTTAATTAAAAAAAAAAAAAAAGTAAAGTTCCTTTAGTCACATGATACTAAAGAAATGTCATTTTCTTTGATTCTTAGAATTCTACTGGATATTGTTTTCTTTGACAGAACACTACTTGAACTAGAATATTGTCTTCCTTATTGAGTTAAAAGAAAACCTAGGGGAGAATTAAATTTATAACTAAAATATATATTTTTAATTCCATATAATGTTTTAATGGGGCACTTTTTCATATTGAGAATCATTATAGTTCCCTTTCGAAGTGGAACTCAACACTGCTTCTGGAATGATGCTATGGGGAACACCATCAGTGTGACCGATGTCTGAGGCATGTGTATACACACAACGATTACACTGGCCAACAACAGTACTTGACTGGAGCACTCATGTATATAAGAGGGTGCCTGCAATAGACATCATCAACTCTTTTTGTCTTCAGAAGACGCTTGTTTGTATGTGCGTGTAAAACAAACACTACAAGTGGAGCGTGTTGGATTCCTTGAGGAGCAGGATGTGCTCATTATGATGCAATTGCAAAACTGATTGAAAGAGACTGGTACGAAGCTTTGTTCTTCCTTGATTCTTGGGTCAGCATTTGCACAAGAGTTTTCGGCTCTCGAGGTGAGTGCTGAAGGCACTCATAACGATGCATTCATGGTAGCAGACACTGTTCATGCCTCATTCCTGATTGAGTAATAAGAATCTGGCTTTGAATGGTGTGTGTTCGACTCTCAAGTTGAATACATGCTTTGTGGTGTGGTCATGGTAAGAAGCTCCACCTATGCTTGATTCTCTCATGAGGAATGTGCAGGAAGTAACTCATGGCACTTTTGATGACTGATTCCCATCAGGCCATTACTGCCCTGCTCCGACCCTGCCTTGCAATGAGGACTACCTCATGTTTAAACTGCAGGGCATGTCCAGCAGCAGGTCAGGCCTGTGGTTCCTTGCACATGATGATGGTGTACCAGCAAGCATACCAAGCAGATCTGGTTAAAGACTTGGACCAGGGACAGGGACTGTCTCCTGAGGTGGCTGCAGCCATGGATTTGGACCTCCAGGCTACCAAATAAACTACCATAATAAACTGATGTTGGCCACGGAGAGGCATCTGTTTTTGAACCCGCACTGGTCTAATTCTTCGCCTAATACCTCTGGGGGTCCAGGTCTGTCACAGTCTTAGGACTGGAGGCAAGGGTCAGAGACTGAGCGTGGAGAGGAGTAGAGTAATTGAAGGAAGCAATTTGGTAAACTGAAGACAGGTAAACTGAAGACTGAAGACGGAGAAGTAGCATCACTCCTCTGGAAGTGCTGGAAGTCTTGAGACCCTGGACATATTTGAGTGTAGAATAGAACCCTCCCCTACTGTCTTTAAAGTAGGGTCTTCCCTTCCCTGTAGGAGCCTCAACTGGTCCTGTAGAACCTAGTAGAGGTTAAGTAGCCTTTTAGCTGCTATTCTTGTTACCAGACACTTTTGTCAGGCACTGAGTCTTTGGTCCCTGGACAGGTTTCCCCCGATCATTTTTGAGTAGTAAAGCTGAACCTTCCGTGCAGCTCCCTAGAGGTTAGAGTTCTTTGTAGTGAGTTATTCTGAATGACAACCCCCATGTTTGCTCCCTCTTGTGGGATTTGTAGGCCAGGGTAGTGTATTAAAATGGTCTGGGCCAGTATTCCCAAATAGCTGTGTCAAGCTAAAGAAGCTGACATAGCTAAACCTTAGGGCTCTGCTTCTGGGCCATAGGTGGCTAAGGCTGGGCCCACAAGGAAGGGAGGAAAGTTGAACAGGGCCAGAACTTTTCTTTTCGTGGGTCATATAAGCTTGGGTAATGGTCGAGGGAATTTTACCACTTGACGGTCTATGAGATTTATGATGCACCTTGTATGATACGATTCTGACTCCAGCTAAATGTCCATAGAGTCAATAATGCTATGCCCATTGTGGTTGTGCATAGGCACAGCTAATGAGGCAGGCATTCCCTCAGCATGACGGAGTGGGTACACTATGGGATCCCCATAGCGTCGACCCAGATGCAGTGTTGAATTCCACTTTGAAAGGCAATGTCTCGTTACAACTGTAACCTTGGTTCCCTGGGAAGGGGAACAAGACACTGTGCTTCGCTGCCATGCTTTGGGCTTGCCTGCACATCTCCTTCAGACAAAGAAGTTGATGATGTCTATTGCTGGTGCCCTCTTATACTCGTGGGCACTCCCATAGTAATGTCATGGACTGCATTTGGCCAATGAAATTGTCATGTCATATTGTCATATACACATGCTTCAGACACCGGTCACATTGATGGCCTTACCCATAGCATCGATCCAGAGTCTCGTTCCCCTTCTCAGGGAACCATGGTTACAGTCTTAACCTGAGATGTTATATTAGAACTGTGTGTTGTATTTATTTATTTTTTAATTTATTATTTATTTTATTTTATTATTGGGACTTATTTTTAAATGTAACTGAATGTGTCTGACTTTCAATTATCATTAACACTCTCGGGTTGGCGGTCACGCCGGCGTTTTCTAACCAGTGTGAAAGAGACTCAAAATTCTCAGTCAATGTTGCACATACAATTAAGAGCTATACACCATTTTAATCTGTGGAATATCTCCTTTTATTTGTGTACACTCAGAGTAAAAACAAAATGTTGTGCTTTTTGCAAAATAAAGAAAACTAACATGCTTGATCTCTCATCTCCCTCTGAACGAAGTCCAATCTGATAGTTCTCAGAAAATGAACTGTAACTTAGTGAATAATAATCACAAAAAAATGAGACTTCTATCTAAAAAAACGTTGAAATGTCAGGTTTTTAATCATGTAAGTCAAATCGAAAACAAAAATTCTGTGTTTATGTAATCTGTAAGAAAAGAGAGCCATGTCAGAAGTCTGTGATTCAGCTCATTATCCGCTAATGCGGCCACGCCCACGGAGCCAGCACTATTCAGAGGCAAATTCTGAGGCAATGCATGCATTCATCGTCTCAATCGTGTATTTATTGTCTTGAAAAGTGTTTATCTGGATGTTAAAGCCATGGTTAGCGAGCTCTAGAAGACATGCAGTTAGTTCCTGGTTCTTCTTCTTTATATGGATTTGTGGACTAAAGGTGTACAAAGTGCCCTCCGGCTGCAAGTATGAATTGAAAACAGCATCCAGCGTTCATAGTGAAGACAATAAATAATGAATAAATATTACTCCTCTGTATAGAAAATTGACAAACATATGAGAATCCATCAATATTTCTCCAAATGCGCATGCTTTTAAGCTAAAAGCCTATATGAAATGCCATAGAGGTAACATAACTGTTCAGACACTTTGCATCACAGAAATGCATTACATTTTAAAGAATATAATAGAATACCATTATTTTAAATTGTAATAATATTTCACAGTATTGCAGTTTTTTCTATATGTTTGATTTACACCATGATGAGCTGAGACATGATTTTTTCACAGCCTACCTGACTGAAAGAGCTCATTATTTATGCAGCTCATTAGAGCTCTTTATGCGATTCTTTTGTCTTCTCAGGTGAAAATCACCCATTATTCATGATGATTCACGCCTCCACGCATACTGTGTTTCTTGACCAAAGATGTTTTAGAAAATTTAAATCTCTCTATTGTTTTATATGAACAAGCAGGCAGCATAATTTTTAACCTCATTTTGAAGCAAAAACTCTAGTCTACAACCTCAAATACACAGAAGTCTTGTGAACACAAATTTAATATATATTTTTTGGCTTTATTTCAGTGACTTTTTTGTTTTTTTCAATAACCACGCATAAATGTTATTCCTTCAAAAATACAAACATGTACATACATGTTCCTCACATATTATTGTAGCCTAGTTTGTGCTGAATACAGTGTAATGACACTTTTTCCATTAATATGTTTATGAACAACTGAAAAAAGCACAAATGTCAGGGCATGTCAAACCTTCTCCAGAGCCCCAAAAAACCTCAGACCCCTGAGGGTTAATATTGTGTAATTGTAACATTTTATTGTCAATATCTGATGAAATTCTCATTACTATAACTGGACATTGTACTTTTTGATTTTAATTGTAAAGGGTAATTCTCATTGATAATGTAGAAGCTTCATTTCTTTAAGCAATATATAATTTAAATTATTTATTTTTAATTTTGAGGTGAAATATTATCCATGGTTTTGTTTATCCTATTATGAAAATCCCCACAAGAGACTTTTAAAATTGATGATACATATTAAGATTGGAATCCAGAATTTCATATTGCATTTTGGGGATTATGGGGATTTTTGGCTTGGGTTGATAGGAATAAATGTGAATTCATCACCAGACAGATGAGGTAGACAGGGAAAATAAGTGTAGATTATCTGCTCTTGCCTGTGAGCGCGTGACCTTTGCCAAGCTCTCAAATGCACTTAGTAATGCACCAGTACCTTGTCACCCCCTACAAACCATCACTCTTTCAATCACATCTCTTTCTCAAAGCTCATTCCCTCACCCAAAAACACACAGCGAGGACAAACGCACCAGCTCCTGCACTCGGCGGTGTGCCCAGACTTTAGATGCCGCTCCAGATTACCAGAGCTGCAGATCTTCCCGAGTCTGGGGAGCTGATGCCTGACGATTCGACCTGTCACGGTACTTCTTTTTTCATCACGTCCCTCCAGGCTCCAGATCGATGGCTGCACTAAGTCACTGTGGCGATTGCCGGGTGGATATTGATCATTTATTATTTAATCTAAGCCCCATGCAGAGGATAGACGGGGAGGGTGTGTAGGATAAGACACTGTAGAAGGTCTGAAATCTTTTCCAGTTACAGTAAACACACAGCTAATGAACTTTAGCACCATTAATAGTGCTCAGACCAGGCATGAGTAATAATGACTGTGTCCTCAGTGTTAATCATTGATAGGGAACAGTTATTCTGTTTAATGGTTGTGCACCCCGATAGGCTGATCAGAACCAATGTGGAACCTATTACAGTGCTGCTTAACAGATAATAAATACATGAAAATTGATTTGAGTTTAAATTATTTTTAACTTTACCTGTGTATTATCTTATGGTTTCCTCTAAGAAAATAGTATAATGTACAAAAAAATAGGCAACAAGACGAAAACTGCAACAATATTACAGTAGGCTAATATTAATTGGATTATGAGGTCCTTTTTTTCTACAATCGATAATTTTGCGATTGTTTGGAAGAATACACAGTGTGCAGACTGAAGCATACATGATGTAGCTCAAGTTTTCACACAGAACTCGTTTTTTGCATTTAAAAATGCAAGGCAGGGTAGTATAATGAAAAAAAGCAATGTCTAAAGACTCTAGAGACATGTTTTTTTTTAATTTACTTGTTTTAACTTATGCACAAGACCTTGCAAAAGACTCAAGATGCTATAGCACAACGGCCAAACATGCCCCTCTAGCACATGTTAGAATAAAGCAATAAGCCCCAAGAAAACATGGTTTACTTAGAGTAAATGGATAAACGGCCTTTAAATATGTAGTCACCTGTGATTGAAATCTACAGACACAAATAGATAAAGCGTAGGACATCAAAGTACCGCGAGAGCGAGCAATTGGAGAGCATGTGGCTCCTTATGGTTGGTCAGTCTGCGCAGCACCAGTGCATCTCGAACAAGCCTTTTCTTTACGTAGCAGCTATTTACGCTAAGTGCAAATAGCAATAGATGCTATTTACACCATGTAAAAGAATCAGTTCTTTGCAATAAGAGTAAATAGTAATTACATAGTAAATAGCGTTTGCCAACAAAGGACACTATTTGCACTTGGTATAAATATAAACTCCAAAGGAGGGGAGTGGTCTCAAAATTAAAGGTGAGAAGTGGCTCAACCAATCAGAATCAAGGACAGGATGAACTATCCGTTTTATAAAAACAATGTGGAATTAAAAAAAAACAACAACAAAAAAACATGTTCTGTGGGAATGGCACCTAATAGCTGACTGCATCTGCTGTTTTCAACAGACATCCAGATAGATCCCATAAGTACTGATTTTAGGTCTGACAGACTAATTGCAAATTTTAGAGGGACTTAGATAAAAGACAAGGGGATCTGATGCTTATGTTGCCAATGAAGATTTTGTCAAAGCACAGCACGTTCTTGATGTGTTGTACCTTGGAGAGATGGTTTAATAAAGTTCCCAGTATTTAATGTATTCTCGCTTTGTTTCACCAAGAACACGCCATGCTTTGAGAACAGGCTTTTCTGTATTCCACCATATTATAGGGCAGTGGTTCTAGGGCTTGTATGACTAACAGTTTCTACTGTTTGCCCAGAAAATTTGTCGTTTAGTCAGCAAGTCAGTGTTTAACTTGTAAATGCATCAGCGGTCTGTCCATCTAGTTTATCTCTTTACAATAACATGTAATCATGCTAATAGCGGGGTTAAAAAAATAAGAGAGACAAACATCCTAATACAATGCACAATCCATGACTTTAAAGGATTAGTTCACTTTAAAATGAAAATTACCCCAAGCTTTACTCACCCTCAAGCCATATGACTTTCTGATGAACACAAATCGGAGATATGTGACCAATCACGGAAAGTAGGGACACAAGTCGGTTCTGGGGCATTTTGAGTTATTCACAGATTCTGAAAGTGTAGTCTCCAAGCTTTCCAACGATGTGTAACACATGGAAATCTGATAATATTTGGAGAAGTTGTGGCCATTTGAAGGTAGGCACTCAAAAAAGCTCTAAAGAGAGAAAATGCCTCTAAAACTTGTGCAGTTCTCACCTGTTCTCACCTGCTGGGAGTGACAATAGGGCTCATTTACATCTCATTCAGATATGCCATACCCCATGTAAAGCTGCATGGTTGCATAGCAACAACAGATGCAACTGGAAAAATCGGACCGCATACTATTATTAATAAAGGATAATGTGCGTTGTAAATGTCAGTAAGTTATCTTTTAATTTATCTTTCCTGGGTTAGACCTGGTTTGAGTCAAAGGATTAAAAAAATCCTGTACATTAAACACTTCATACTTTTACTTTTGACTTAATAACGCACATTTTACGGCTACGGATACTTTATACTTTTACTTAAGTAGGAATTTAATCTGATACATTTACTATTATGTTAGTAAATCCTTGTTAAGAATATTAAGTAGCACTTTCTCCACCACGGGCTAAAATTATTAGCATCACATTTAATTCAAGAAAGCTAACAGGCAGGTTTACGTGGGCTAAGTCATTCACACCAGTCACTTCAAGCAATTGAAGCGTTATTCAAATTAATAGCAGATGCTAACATTACCATCTAAAAGCACGTTATAGTAATTAAAATAAACGACAGTCCTGAGCTAGCTAATAACAATAGACACATGAGAAAACGTGTATGTGTTCTTAGAATGAACACAAAATGACAAACTTTGATGTTTATGAAAACTCACCCCATAAGAAACAGAAAAGTATTCTTGCAGATCTCGTTGCCTCCAATGAAATAAGTCGTTCGGGCACACTTTCTCTTTGTCGGAGTTTTCTTCGTGGATGTAAGTCGTGGATGTAAGTCCGTCTGTTTGCCTCTAAATGTCTAATAATTCGCCACTTTTTTCCACAGCTAAAGAATCCAGCCAGAGCCGGCACTGCGTACTAAGTAGCCACGCTTCCTTTGGAGGACAGGGACAATAACAAAAGAAACAAAAGCCGGCGTATCCAATTCCAGTATGGAAATACAAACAGACAATGACACGCCCCTACTGCGAGATAGAATCTCAGAAAAAACAAGCCGATTTCAAACTTAAAATGTATGCTTTTAAATATAGCAATACTGCTGTCTCAAGCATGGAGAGGCTTCTTTGTGATCTCAACTAACAGATTCTGCAAAAAAACGAAAATCACAAATTTTGAAAAAAAAAAAAAAAGCTTTTTTCTTATTTTGCGCGAATGTTGTGCTGCCAACTTGTGTCCCTGGTTTCCGTGACGGGTCACATATATTAAAGGTGCCATCGAATTGAAAATTGAATTTACCTCGGCATAGTTGAATAACAAGAGTTCAGTACATGGAAATCACATACAGTGAGTCTCAAACTCCATTGTTTTCCTCCTTCTTATATAAATCTCATTTGTTTAAAAGACCTCCGAAGAACAGGTGAATCTCAACATAACACTGACTGTTACGTAGCAGTCGGGATCATTAATATGTACGCCCCCAATATTTGCATATGCCAGCCCATGATCGAGGCTTACACAAGGGCAGAACGTCTGGATGTGCCTTTAAGTGTTATTCTATAGTCTTTGGTACTGTTAAATGTGGTTAAAGTTACCATCGTTTCTTACTGTATTCACAGAGACGAGAATACATTTTTAAACACTTGCAGTCTGTATAATGCATAAACACAACTTCAATAAAGGTTAATAAAGGTCTTCTGAAGTGAAGCGATGTGTTTGTGTTAAAAAAAAAAAAAATTCCATATTTAACAAGTTATGAAGTAAAATATCTAGCTTCTACCTTCCATATTCAAATTGCGAAAAAAACGGATCTGAAATCGCATCAGTTAAAGGTGCTAAAGAGGATGTTTTGTTTTATACATTTTTGCAATATTACTTGAAACTGTCTTTACTAACTGATAAAAGACTATTTATTAGGTGCACTGAAAAGAATAATATTAATATACATAATCTGTGCACGAGGTAGGGCCTTAAAAACATCAGCCAATCATTTACGCGTAACGAGTCCGACATAATTAATCCACTAACACGACACAGTGAATGGCGGTGGTAAACACTCGTGTTCTAATACTCGTGCACGAGTTTTGGGAGGCGTTCTCACGAAAGGAGGGGGGGTTGTTCTTACGCATGCGCTCATTTCAAAAACTCAGTAACAGTCTTTGGTTTCTCAGTCGACGAAAAGATCCTCTTTAGCACCTTTAAGCTTTTTCTGTAAGTTGAAGAGGGAAGGCGTAGGATATAGGGTAAGCTTTTTTGACTGCGAGAGTTTTACACTTTCTTTGTAAGTAGAATACGGAAGGCGGTCTGACGGAAGCTAGATATTTTACCTCCGACCATCTGTCTGGCATGCAAAGTGATTAATCAGCATATTTATGTGCTGAAATAGATGATACTACAAAAAGCAAAGTATGTTCTTGTTGAGACAGAAAGAATTTATTCATCTGTAGGGGGCTTTATTAAAAAACAATTCTGTAGCCTTTAATCTTTTGTGAGATACAGCACATTGATTTGTGCACAAGGTCTTGTAAGAAAAAAAAACTAATGAGCCAAGACTAATGATCTTATATGATCATTGACTTCATCACTGTAACTTGTGATTGCGTTCATCTTGTCCCATTTCCTGCTGTTTCACTGCATGGGACTGGTTGTTCGAGTGACTGTCAGGCCCGTGTTGTTGATCAGATTCCAGTGCTCCTGTAGGGACGTGCGTGTTCAGTACGTCACCTTGTCTCCTGTCTCCCTGAGGGCCCAGAGAGATGGCGCATATGGCCGTCCTGTTCTCCCCGCTGTCAGACTGGAGCACCGCTCCCTCTATCATCACCTCGCCCGTCTTTTTTACTCTCTAATCCGCTGTCAAAACTCACCGTCCCATTTCTGCTCTGATGCCTCAGACCATCAAACATTCATACTGTACTCTGAGAAGCAATACTGACCTTTTCTTTTCAAACTTAATGATCTTGCAAAACAACAGGAAAGTCATTTAGCCAAATATATGTTGTTTATTTAGTTACGTCTTTTTGCCTTTATGGGAAAGTACAGTATAGAGCAAGTGCAATCAAGTAAAGTTACAAGATTCCAGTCTCGATCCCAGACAAAATCCAGTTAAGTTTTTTACACATAATGTTAATATTGTTAAAACAGTGTCCTATATGTATGACATACAGTATGTATATACACAAACACATAAAAATATATATATTAACCATCCATCCATTCTCTACAACCGCTTATCTTCCATGGCAGCCGGTATATATTAACCGCTTAAAGGGTTAGTTCACCCCAATGAAAATTCTGTCATTAATCATTCACCCTCATGTCAAACCTCACCCAACACAGTGCAGCACTCCTGGGTTCTACATCAGAACGTTGGCTCATTATCGGCCAGCTCCTCTGTCACATACATCGTGTTGCTCACGTGAACAGAGTTGGCCAATTATGAGTCAGCGTTCTTCTGACGTAGAACCCATAAGCCCTGCACTGTGTGAAGAAAAGAAATGGTTGAATAAAGTCAAGATTTTTGTTTGTTTTTTGCACACAAAAAGTATTCTCTTTGCTTCATAACATTTAGGTCACATGGACTATTTTAATGATGTCTTTACTACCGTTCTGGGCCTTAAAAAAAAAGTGATAATAAACCTTGCAGTTTATCGGAGGCCAGAAAGCTCACGGATTTCATAAAAAAATCTTAATTTGTGTTCCGAAGATGAACAAAGGTCTTACAGGTTTGGAACAACATGAGGGTGAGTAATTAATGACAGAATTATCATTTTTGGGTGAACTAACCATTTAATTATTGTTACTTGCAATACTTAAATAATAAAAAAATTTATTTATTATAATATTTTAATATAGAAGACAGGCAGGAATTCTAATAAAATAGTTTTGGCTTATTTATTCATGATTACTGATGGAAATTTGGAGGAACTGCAAAGCGTAAAACAAAGTTGCTTACACACACCTTTGCTCTTACCTTTACCTCTGCACTGATAGTATCTTTAAATTACAAGAGTTTCATTCTAAGCATTCTGACCTCTGCAAAAGACCGGAATGGTTTCCCAGGTGGCTTGACAGACTCTATTTTCCAAGTTCTTTTGTACATTCTCAAATGTTACTTTCTGTATTTTGTTTCTTTTGTGTAATCTTGACGTTCACCTATCTCTATTAGAGCAGATCTCTCTCTCCCTCTCTCTTTCTCTTTTCTTTCATGACTGGGGGGGTTGTCTCTTACTGTGTAAATATTTATCTATGGGATCTGGAGCTTTTGGTGCCCCTCCCTCCATTTTCTCCCTCCTGCAGTGGAGCCCCCGTGTCTGAAGCTGTGCATATGAATTCTGCCTCCTCCGGCACTGCTGTATCTGTCTCCATTTTATGTGCACCACTCAGAGGGATGTATACCCACTTGCTTGCACTTGTGTGCTTTCTTCTTCCTCTTCCTTTTTTCTTCCTTTCCCTACAGAGAATGGGCAAACTCCAGTCCCTGTCGAATTCCAAATACAACAGTGGGACCATTGGGATGCCGGGCCACCCTCCACTACCTTCCTACCTCCATATTTTCATCTGGAAATGTCCCAGCGGTGCTGTACTATTCTTGGAAAAACCTCACAAACTGCAGGGACTTGTCATTTGCTGTAGGGGTCCGTGTGTCATGGGGTGCGTAGTCAGTTCGGTAGTGCTGCATACATCCTGTTTGTGGCCCTTCCCACATTGTTTGGTATGAATGTAGCTGCTATTTACGGTGGGGGTGTCTGTTGGGGCTGGCAAGAGTTGTTGATTGACTACAGTGCGGTAATTTGAGGAGTATTTGTAGGGCAGGAGAGTTGCTCTTTTCCTCAGAGAGAGAGAGAGAGAGAGAGAGAGGAAACAGGAAAGAGTAGACAAGCAGGGCAGAGAGAAAGAGCAATGTAGAATGAGAAATGACATGAAATGAAATATATAAATTTGTTACATTCCCCCTTTTTCGCAGATGCACAGATCTTCGTTGATAGAAGTAAATGGATCAATGCAAGCAATAAATGTTAAAATACACACTGTTTTGATAATTTAGCCACAAGGCCCTGCAAGTTTCACAGAATGTGTGGAGGGATACAAGAAAAAGACTTTTAACACAGAAAAAAAACCGGACACAGGTATTATGATGGCACTGAATAATTATAAATTCAACCATCTAGTACATTTTGTTTTTAATGATTATTGTTAAATTAATAACATTGGATTATTATTAACAATAATGCATATGTTATGATCACCGTCTGTTCCTGTCAGTTCCCGGACTACATTACCCATAATCCTCTCTGCCAATCACCTGCACTCACTCCATCAATCACTATCACTAATCACCACACCCAGCTGCAGTACATTAACAGGACTATAAAGGACTCACACTCACACCACCAGTTTGCGAAGTCTTGTTTTCCCTGTGATGCAATTCCGAGCGATTATACCCTGTCTGATTGTCTGTCGCCGTACCTCTTGTCTTTCGTTTATGATCCTGTGCCGCCTGTCCTGACCATTGCTTTGTATACTGTTCTGTGATTGATATCTGCCAGCCCTGACCCTCTGCTTGTTCCTGACTACGATTCTGCCTGTCCCTTGCTGTTCCTGTTTGCTCCTGTTTGACCCTGCCTGTACGACCACTCTCACTTTAATAAAAGCTGCAAATGGATCTCTGCCTCAGTCCCGCTTTGTTACAGCATATTAGTAATTATAATTGAGAATTAATTTATGAATGTTAATAATTATTATTTTCATCATGAACTGATTTTTTTAAAAGGTTTTTTTTGTTGTTTTTTTTTACACACACGTAAAATTACTTTTTAAAATCCAGAGCCTGGTGAAAAGCTGGAAGATGGAGAAGCACAAAGTGTGTTTACACTAACCTTTGCTCTTACAAATGCAAATTCTGTTATGTTGATAGAGCCTAGAATATTTATTTGAGTGAGATTGCTGTGTACTAGATGTGTTTCTATATGCATTAAGTTGTGCTTGTCTCTTTTTTTATTGGATTATTATGTTAGATTAGGAGTTAGCTATCTTTGCTGTCATCCTTTTCATTTGTGCATGTGATTAAGGCAGGCTCTACACAGATGCTAACCTTGTATAGTAAATTAAAATGGTTTCATGAGCAAAGTGTGTATGAGAGAGAGAGAGAGAGAGAGAGAGAGAGAGAGAGAGATTGCACCATTAGTTCATTCATACCTCTGTGAAATAATTTTTTTAATAGAATTTCTAAAAATATTTTGTCTTAAGTTTGAATAAACTGTTCTTTATTTTTAAATTCATTAAAAAAAATGAATGGCTTTTTTTCTGACTATCATTTCATATGTCAGGGTTAAAAGGGTTAAAATTCCATATAAATTGCTTTTTTCATTTGAAAATTCTGATTTTGCATTTTTTTTTTTTTTTTTTTTTGCAAGAAACGAAACAGCACTGCATTGAAATACAATGACAAAAGGATAAGGTAGAAGAAAAAATAATAGCACATCAATCAGTAAGAGAAATATGATCATAATTCTTGTCATTGTTATTGTTATCAATGAGTTTAAGAGATTTTACAATAAGGGAAATCTCAGCAAGAAAGAATCCAAATCCAAAACAAAAACAAAACCTCTATCATACCACATGATTTTGCGTTCCGTGCAAGCCATGTGACCACTGACGCAAGATTTGGTTTGAAAATTTTCTGATTGGCGGGCATCTTGTTGTTGGCTGAAGACAGCGGCTGACACTCAAATCCATAAAATCCATAAAATCAGTGAGTATTTCTACAAATAAGTTTAATTTTATTACTGATGACTACTTATTGTGACTGATTAATATTTTATCCATGAAGCATAGGCCTACTTATTATATGACATTAAAGTCCGCGTCATCGGATTAATGGATGTAATTTGTCAAATAACTTAATTGTTTTATTTTTTAAGGCTGTCATCATCAGAGCTTTCCCGCTTATCAAATGATGGATAAAGTCATTAATAGATTACGCACAATTTTAGTCTTTTAATTACAAGATGTTGCTCATATAGGTTATCGTTGCGACAATATAAGGTTTCAATATAATTTTTTTTATAGTTTATATCGCACCATCTAACTTAAATATATCCGCTCAGCTTTCAGTGAGCGAATTGCGACAAGTTAGAGTGATAAAGAAGCATGGATGAATGAAAATAAGGAATGGGTCGTGCTTGAATATTTTAAATGTGCATTAAGACGCGAAACCAAGCTCAAATGGACACTCGCACAACGGTTTTCTGTGCGTGCTTGGTCGCTTGTCAGCATGCAAGTAGCTTAATGTCTTCCATTTCTTCGTGTTTGAATGGTCAAATACACACAAAATTATGTAAAAATACCCATCTTGCCGAGAATTCACAAACACAGTCGGTTATGTCTTGAATGTAAATAGTTGGGAGAAAATCAGATGTGTATCAGACTATTAGTAGGCCTAGCTATCCTATATTATATCTGTGCATTCGGTCTTAAAGTGACAGCAGTCTAATAAACCAGCTGTCTATCATCAAACAACAGAGAAAATCTCTGGCTGCTCTGACTGAATGACTCAGTGAGGCCACTATTGAGAGCAAAGCCACGATTCTCTCGAGATCAATAAAGGTAATAAAAACATATTTAAAACAGTTCATGTGAGTTCAGTGGTTGTACCTTAATATTATAAAGCGTCAAGAATACTTTTTGTGCAGCAAAAAAACAATTTTTTATCAAAATATATTGTGATGGCCAATTTCAAAACACTTCTTCCTGAAGCTTTGGAGTTTTACGAATATTTTATTTCAAATTAGTGATTCATATCTCCTATCAAACGGCTAAACTGCTGAAATCACGTAACTTTGGCGCTCCGAACACTGATTCGTTTCGTAAAGCTCCGAAGCAGTGTTTTAAATTCAGGCATCACTAGGTATTGTTGAAAAGTCGTTTTGCCGCACAAAAAGTATTCTCATCACTTTATAATTTAAAGGTAGAACCACCGTACTCACATGAACCGTTTTAAATGTGTTTTTAGTACCTTTATGGATCTTGAGAGGTTCAGTGGCTTTGCTCACAATGGAGGCCTCACTGAGCCATCGGATTTCATCAAAAATATCTTAATTTGTGCTCCGAAGATGAACAAAGGTCTTAAGGGTGTAGAACGATATGAGGGTTAGTAATTAATGACAGAATTTTCATTTTTGGGTGAACTAACCCTTGAGATAAATAGTCGATGCATTTAATTCATAAAGTAAAGAGATTTATTTTCGCATTTGTTGCATTTTACTGACTGTTTACTTGTCTGTGTTTTTATTTCCTCTAATACAGTTTGTTATGGCTATCATTGTCATTTTTTAGGAAAAAAAAATGTGTATTAAGATATATATTATATATTATATATTTCTTATGTTCAGTTAGTTTGGTATCTTCTGTGCTCTATAGATTTATGAAGTCTTGTGTTCTATTTATAATGTTATTTATAATAATTTATAAAGTAATACTAGGCAAGTAACCACTGAGCAACCACTCACAACACTGTTTAATCCGAATAGCAATGCACTAACAACTATTCAGAACACCATAGCAACCACATAGCAATGAATATGTGAACCTTCAGAAAATGTAAAAATCCACTTATAATTAATCATATCATGTTGCCAGATGTAGTGTAGTGTAAAATGTAGTGTGACCACCCCTGAAGTTTTAATTCCCAGTGAATCAGTCCTCGAGACCCAAGATCTATTTTTTCTCATTCTCTCTCTTTCCCTTCCACCTCCTCTCTTTCCTCTCTTTTTCTGTTCTCCTATGGGCCTCTGCAAACACAGACACAGGATGCTGTATGCTAATTTCAGATTTAATGATTAATTAGTTGCTGGCCTGCTTTTCTGCAAGGACGGCCACAGATAAAAACCCTTACTTTGTTTTCGGAGTGAGAATGGTGTTTGCCTGAAATCATACATGCGAAATGAGCTTCTCTCACACACATAAAACGAGAGAAATGCTGAAATTTGGGTGTCCCATGAGCATACACAAAACTGATGAAGTCGAGTGTGACTGTGTGTGCGCTGCAGTTATTATGTAAGCAGCTCAAATGGCCCTGGCATCTCTAAGAGAATGAGCGTGAAGTGGAGTTGTCCTCTTAAAGCCTGTGACATAGTCAAGCACTCTTCTGAGAGCGTTTGGAGTATATACTACAGCCTGCCTCCCTTCCCCTCACATCTGCCCTGCTAACTAGCGAACATCAAAACAGAAAACCCAGTCGTCCACAGTGAAACCCGCTACCAGAATGTCTTAGATGATGACATTTGACAAGGATGAAGGTTAAACTGGTCAGTTGGCTACAGAAAAAATTTATTCTTCGAAAGGTTCATAATACTGTATTAAATGTGACCTTGAACACGATCATCCCTTCCTCTTTACTACTAGTTACAGAATAAACATGAATGAACATCTGAAGGTATGTTGAAAGATACAGTACAACTTACTGAATCGCATCATATCTCGTGTAATTGCTCAATCGGCATTTCAACCACAGAAAGACATCAATAAACAATATGTCAGCTTGTAAACAATATCTAAAAATAAATAGCAACTCAATTTAATAATTTGGGCTTTGTTGTTAATTGTAACCTTTAGTAATGTGCAAGTAAGGGCTCCATATATAGTTTACAGCATTAGCTGAGATTTTATCTTAATTATAATTGAATGAATTTAAAGACAGAGACACAATTTGTTCAGTAAACCACTGTTTAATAAAAAAAAAGAAAAAAAGTTTAGTTTTCTCCCCCACATGAAAAAATACTATAGTAATTTATAGTAAATACTATAGTAAAGTATTTGAATTAATTCGTTGTGGTAATTCTATAGTTTCTGTGGTAATATAACAACTACAGTAATATAAACGCATTACTCTTCCCAATACTATACTATAAGTAAATACTCTAAGTTTTCTACAACTATGATACTACAATACACTACAGTTTACTGTAGTAAAAACTAAAGTATATTACAGTATTTATTACAGTTTATCAGTTCACTATCATTTATGCTATAGTATGCTGTAGCATTCATTAACAAAGTTTTGTAAATACTATAATATATACAGTATACTACAATTTACTATAGTATGGTTCAAAAACACTATAGTATTTTTTCATGTGGCCTGTTGTACCATACCAAACCGTCATTTTTGTGTACCATCCATTACACCCCTATAATATAATCATGCTGTCTATTTTCAATGATCTAATGACTTAAATATTTTAAAATGAAACTTAATATATGGAAACCAAAAGGTTTGATTATTTATAACAGATGAATGATGAATTCTGGCATCAGTGCATGAAGGGCTGCTTCATATTATACAACACTTGGCTTAAAAAAACAACTCAAAACTGTAATGGATTATAAATATGACGGGCTGAGCCACATTTGAGGCCACTGTGATATAGCAAATGTGATGAGATTATTATGGCTTGAAAGAAATTCATGTGTTTGGAACAACATAAGGGTGAATAAATGATAAACACATTTTCATTTTTGGGCAAACTATTCCTTTAAAAGTGTTTGATGTTTACTGATTGTTCATACCAAAATGATTGTCAAATGATTGAAGTTAGGAGTTGGTAAGTTTTGTTTTTGAAAAAAAGTCACTTATGCTTATGAGAGAATAGTAATATTGTAAAATTATATTTCAGTTTATTTGAATATATTTTAAAATGCAATTTATTCCTGTGATTCCAGTCTTCATTGTCACAGGATTCCTATTATCAATGCTGAAAAGAATTATGCTGCTTATTTTTGTGAAAACGGTGATATCTTTTTTCCCCTGGATTTTTGATAAATTGAAAGTTCAAAATAACAGCATTTATTTGAAATAGAAATCTTTACTGTCACTTTTGATCATTTAATGTGTCTCTACTTAATAAAAAGTGTTCATTCATTTTAAAAAGAAATCTTACTGACCCCAAACTTTTTTTTCATTTGTGATCATAGGCCAGAATTTCCGGTTGTGAGAGAGCCAATGTGAGCCAAGAAAAATCAAGAGCACAACAACAAGATAACTGGACAGAGATATGGACCATATTTTAGAACTGTTCATTTTACTATGGGATGTTTTACTGGTTTTATTGTTATGAAGAAAATAACATTGTAGCTGTGTGCAGTGATCCGGTTGCTTCCAATCAGCAATATTTTTACAAGCCTTAAATCATTCTCTCCCTCGGTGTCCTCTTTAAACTCTTCAGTACCAAGGAGATATATACAGTAATACCTGGAGAAAGCTATCAGTTAGCATTTCTGTTAAACTCGCTTGTTTTTTTTTTTTTTAGCCATGATCCTGAGCCATAAATGTCAAATGACTAATCACTTTGAATCTGCATGATAATGGTGTCATGATGCTGATTGGCTGATGGCACCACAAGAACGTGCACAGGCCCAAACCTTCATTATAGTGACTATCGTGATGTAAAAGAAAGCATGAGGAAAAAAGTAAATTTCATGCTTTTAAAAACTAACAAAAAAATGTGGGGGCTTATAAAACATCTAATGTAATATAATAAAAAATAGCAATATACATTGCTACAGTTCAGATAGTAGATATATTAAAATAGAATGATTTTAAATGGTAATGATATTACTGTTTTACTGTTTTTTGATCAAATAAATGCAGCCTTGCTGAGTATAAGAGACTTCTTTCAAAAACATTTAAAGAATCTTACCCCAAACTTTAGAAAAAATGTCACAGCAGGTATCCAATAAGTCTTCCAAAGATGCCATGTGACCTTGTTGCTCTAACTTCCTTTTTACCTGTAAAAATACTCACCTACTTTTTTGTATTTGTTTTTTGTACAGTGTGGTTAGATTCCTGCGTGCAATCATTGATCATGCGTTTTGGAAACAGCTGGGATAAACAGATTTTCCGATGCAGATGTCATGAAGAAATCCTGCAGGAAGGAACTGTACAGGCTTGCAACTGGGTTGGTGGCTTTTCTTGGTGAGTACATATTTTCTTTTAAAGCACTTGGTGTGACTTTTATAAGGTCTTTTAATGTGCAAGATTTACATTGCAGGTTGAGGTTGGGATAGGATGCTGCCATTTTGGCTTTTAATAAAGGGAATAATGTAATATTGGGAGTAATTTATATGAACATTGTAGATTTGTTCTTAGAATAAGCCTAATAATTAATTTGATGTACAAACCCGATTCCAAAAAAGTTGGGACACTGTACAAATTGTGAATAAAAAAAGAATGCAATGATGTGAAAGTTTCAAATTTCAATATTTTATTCAGAATACAACATAGATGACATATCAAATGTTTAAACTGAGAAAATGTATCATTTTAACAGAAAAATAAGTTGATTTTAAATTTCATGGCATCAACACATCTCAAAAAAGTTGGGACAAGGCCATGTTTACCACTGTGTAGCATCCCCTCTTCTTTTTATAACAGTCTGTAAACGTCTGGGGACTGAGGAGACAAGTTGCTCAAGTTTTGGAATAGGAATGTTGCCCCATTCTTGTCTAATACAGGCTTCTAGTTGCTCAACTGTCTTAGGTCTTCTTTGTCGCATCTTCCTCTTTATGATGCGCCAAATGTTTTCTATGGGTGAAAGATCTGGACTGCAGGCTGGCCATTTCAGTACCCGGATCCTTCTTCTACGCAGCCATGATGTTGTTATTGATGCAATATGTGGTCTGGCATTGTCATGTTGGAAAATGCAAGGTCTTCCCTGAAAGAGACGATGTCTAGATGGGAGCATATGTTGTTCTAGAACTTGGATATACCTTTCAGCATTGATGGTGCCTTTCCAGATGTGTAAGCTGCCCATGCCACATGCACTCATGCAACCCCATACCATCATAGATGCAGGCTTCTGAACTGAGCGCTGATAACAACTTGGGTTGTCCTTGTCCTCTTTAGTCCGGATGACATGGCGTCCCAGTTTTCCAAAAAGAACTTCAAATTTTAATTAGTTTGACCACAGAACAGTTTTTCACTTTGCCACAGTCCATTTTAAATGAGCCTTGGCCCAGAGAAAACACCTGCGCTTCTGGATCAATGTGTTCACCGACAATGTTTTCTGGAAGTATTCCTGAGCCCATGTTGTGATTTCCATTACAGTAGCATTCCTGTATGTGATGCAGTGCCGTCTAAGGGCCGAAGATCATGGGCATCCAGTATGGTTTTCCGGCCTTGACCGTTACGCACAGAGATTGTTCCAGATTCTCTGAATCTTTGGATGATATTATGCACTGTAGATGATGATAACTTCAAACTTTTTGCAATTTTTCTCTGAGAAACTCCTTTCTGATATTGATCCACTATTTTTCGCCGCAGCATTGGGGGAATTGGTGATCCTCTGCCCATCTTGACTTCTGAGAGACACTGCCACTCTGAGAGGCTCTTTTTATACCCAATCATGTTGCCAATTGACCTAATAAGTTGCAAATTGGTCCTCTAGCTGTTCCTTATATGTACATTTAACTTTTCCGGCCTCTTATTTCTACCTGTCCCAACTTTTTTGGAATGTGTAGCTCTCATGAAATCCAAAATGAGCCAATATTTGGCATGACATTTCAAAATGTCTCACTTTCAACATTTGATATGTTATCTATATTCTATTGTGAGTAAAATATAAGTTTATGAGATTTGTAAATTATTGCATTCCTTTTTTATTCACAATTTATGTGAATAAAGTGTCCCAAATTTTTTGGAATCGGGTTTGTACATGCAATGTTTGCTTGTTTCACAGGTTGCTGTAGGCCTATGTCATGATTGCTTATTTTCTGTATTCCAGGTCAAAAAGTCATGTTTCTCTCCCTAAACAGGGCCCAGGTGTGTGCACAAGTGTAAATGCGATAGATCTTTTGACTAATCCACTTTCACTTCAGGAAATAAAGTTAACCAGTCATATTAGAACAGACATTTGCCAGGTAGAGAAGGTGTTTTTCAGCATCAGACTGTTGTGATAAGAGTGGAAAGTCTGAGCAGGTTGCAGAAACACATGCAACTTCTGTCTCTGGTGTTTTGGATAGCAGTGATTGCGAAACCGCACACATGCACAGGAAAGCGGCAGATGGAAAAGGCATGATTACATGGCAGTATTGAGTAGAAAAAATAAATATATATATATATATATATATATATATATATATATATATATATATAAACAAATCCTTTTAGCTTTTTCAAAACTTTCAAGGTCTTGCTATAAAAAACAAAAAATCTTTCTCGTGTCCCAGCTGTAAAGTGGCACATCGGCAAACGTGTTTTGACGGCGCTGTACGTGATGAGCATGTTCAGGGAAGAGAACAGCATGAAAATGTGCATGTTGTTTATAAATTCTTATGGCTGAAAAACACCCATCTGTCTCCAAAAAAAAAATCCAAACCTCTCTGTACCTTGTCCCGCTATAAGCACCTTTTGTTTGGCGTGATATTTTGACAGTTGTGGAATGTGATCTGTCACTGGAGGTCTGGATATGCCTTTCCTGCTCAGAACTGCCATGATATCCTTTTTTGACACTGACTTCTGTTATGGAGGAGAGTGTTGTGTGCATGTGTGTGTCAGTATGAGTAACCTTTCTGGTGGTATCTGTCCTTTAAATGCACTAGAATTTGAGTTAATTAAAACTTACATTGCAAAAAAATGTAAGGGAGATATAGACATCTAAGGATCATGCTAATAAAACAAGGCTATGTTTGGAAAGTTATAATAGCATTATATGCGTTATTTTCCCTCCAGTATGTTGTATGCGTAATGTGCACAGTATGCTTATTTTACTTAAAAGACATTTGCCAAAATGTGCAGCATATAACAACATGCACTCAATTTGACCTCCATTTCCATCTGGCAGATGAACCAGAATTAAAATCAGCCATTTTTAACCTCTCTTTCTTGACTCATTATTTGATATACTGCCAAGACTCAAAATAACTTTACATAAACTTGTATTAAAAATGCAAAATAACCATATTTCCGAGATGCATGCAGTAGGATCATGTGACAACAAATATTTCATATAAAAATTATATATATATATATATATATATATATATATATATATATATATATATATATATATATATATATATATATATATATATATATATATATATTTATATAATTTGCTGTCCCCTCAAAATAACTCAACACACAGCCATTAATGTCTAAACCGCTGGCCACAAAAGTGAGTACACTCCTAAGTGAAAATGTCCAAATTGGGCCCATTTAGCCATTTTCTCTCCCCGGTGTCATGTGACTCGTTAGTGTTACAAATTCTCAGGTGTGAATGGGGAGCAGGTGTGTTAAATTTGTGCTGTGTCCGAAAACTGGAAAATGCTGCCTTCTGAGGACACATTTCAAGGTAGGAAGGCATCAAGACACGTCTGAATCCAATGATAGCTTCACTTCCTGTCTCATGAGATACCTTTATCTGATCGATGTTTGAAGGCAGCATAGATGTATCATTCGCTGCCTTTGATATCCCACAATCCTGTGAAAAATAAAGATGGCATCCAGTTGCGTTTCCTGCTCAGTTTGTGTATAAATGTACGATTTTGACAAACATATTTCAGTTTTGATATAATTTCTATTGAGAAATTACTATTGTAGTAAATAAATATTTGTTTAATTCTCACCAAAGCTCCCGCTATATTGCTGTAGATCAGGGATGGACAACTCCGGTCCTGGAGGGTCAGTGTCCTGCAGAGTTTATCTCCATCCCTGATAAAAACTCACTTGCCTATAACTTTCTACTAATCCTAAAGACCTTGATTAGCTGGTTCAGGTGTGTTTGATTAGGGTTGGAGTTAAACTCTGCTGGACACTGGCCCTCCAGGACCGGAGTTGTCCATCCCTGCTGTAGATCATTAAACTGTTATGCTACCTCAGAAGTCTGTCCGAAATCGGTTTCGTGAGGTACCTTCATGAACAAACACTGCCGTACAAGTCATTCTCTTATAAGACAGTGAGGCAACAAGACAGCTACCTTGCAGCCTTGGTGTTATCGTTCTCTCTCTCTCTCTCTCTCTCTCTCTCTCATACTGGTCACTGGAAGTTCAACATGGCACCTCATGGCAAAGAACTCTCTGAAGATCTGAAAATAAATAAATAATTGTTGCTCTAAATATAGATGGCATAGGCTATAAGAAGATTGCCAAGACCCTGAAACTGAGCTGCAGCATGGTGGCCAAGACCATACAGCGGTTTAACAGGACAGGTTCCACTCAGAACAGGCCTTGCCATCGTCGACCAAAGAAGTTGAGTTTACATGCTCAGCGTTATATCCAGAGGTTGTGTTTAGGAAATAGATATATGAGTGCTGCCAGCATTGTTGCAGAGGTTGAAGCGGGTGTGTCTCATACGTCCTGAAAAGTGAAGCTGTGGGCTCTTTGATCGCCCCCTGGTGGCTGGATGCAGTACAGGTCATAAACCCTGCCCTCTCAATGCAGTCGAATGAGACTTCAGTGAAAACTTAAAAATAAATTCTGCTTCAAATAAAACTTTCTGAAAGATGGTTTTGGTCATTTAAGGTAGTTGTTATCACGCTGATATATATTCAATTGTTTGTTTTTGTGATAATTTAGGTTTTTGCTAGCATTTTGATGCTATAAAAACGGGGCGTGTCATCATGATTCGCAGTTGATTGACAGCTTGTCTGAGGACTGTCGGAGCTTCGAGGGGAGATTGAAGATGTATAACTAACTATTAATTTTCGATTTCTTTGTTATTTAACACCAACAAAATGAGTTGTTCAGCAGTAAACTGTACTAACAGACCTACAGGATCTGACGGATCACTGAACTTTTTTCTGTAACATTAAATGTGGGTGTTATAAGCTAATTAATAAATGTTATTAGTTAAGATAACAGCAGGTTAAAAAGCAGGTGATCGTTATCTGGCAGTTACTTATTATTTATATGGGTATAAAATAGTAATTAGCAGGACAAAACTAATGATAGCCTACTCTAATTACAGCAATCGATCTCCTGTAACGTTAGTTGAACTTGATTTAAAATGGCAGGACAGTTTCTGACAATTTAGAGTTGTTTCTAGTGGCATATTATATTGAGTTTATCTACTGAATTTGCTGTTTCAAAAATACTATTGCGCTAGAAACAGAATAGCCTATTATTTTTATAGGTAGAATTTTAAATTGTGTATAATTTTTATATTCTATTTAAAATACATGAATGATGACGCAGTCGTCTGGGCAGAAGTTTGATACTGTAACTCCGCCTCCGGGCTCCACTGACGATTCCTTCTGCGCATGCCCAGGCTCCAAGCTTTTTTTTTTTTTTGACGTATTGCGTAACGTGTCAGCGCCCATTCGTCGGCCCATTTTGGCTTCAGTTCAATACAATGGAAGGAAGCGGCATTGCGTCGTCCATCTTTTTTTTACAGTCTATGGGTTGAAGGGGTGGGGGGTCAGCCTGTCAGTGCTCAGACCATACGCCGCACACTGCGTCAAATTGGTCTGCATGGCTGTCATCCCAGAAGAAAGCCCGCAAACAGTTTGCTGAAGACAAGCAGACTAAGGACATGGATGACTGGAACCATGTCCTGTGGTCTGATGAGACCAAGATAAACTTATTTGGTTCAGATGGTGTCAAGTGTGTGTGGCGGCAACCAGTTAAGGTGTACAAAGACGAGTGTGTCTTGCCTACAGTCAAGCATGGTGGTGGGAGTGTAATGGTCTGGGGCTACATGAGTGCTGCCAGCACTGGGGAGCTACAGTTCAATGAGGGAAACATGAATGCCAACATGTACTGTGACATACTGAATCAGAGCATGATCCCCTCCCTTCGGAGACTGAGCTACAGGGCAGCATTCCAACATGATAACTACCCCAAACACACCTCCAAGACGACCACTACCTTGCTAAAGAAAGCTGAGGGTACCTAAACCCTATTGAGCATCTGTGGGGCATCCTCAAACAGAAGGTGGAGGAGCGTAAGGTCTCTTAACATCCACCAACTCCGTGATGTCGTCAGGGAGGAGTGGAAGAGGACTCCAGTGGCAACCTGTGAAACTCTGGTGAACTCCATGCCCAAGAGGGTTAAGGCAGTTCTGGAAAATAATGATGGGCACACAAAATATTGACACTTTGGGCCCAATTTGGACATTTTCACTTATGGGTGTACTCACTTTTGTGGCCAGCGGTTTACACATTAATGGCTGCGTGTTGAGTTATTTTGAGGGGACAGCTTGAGTGTTGATGGTGACTGGCTATTCAGTACAGCCGCATTTATTTTGGATGGAAAGAGGAATAGACTCCCCAAAATGCAAAAAAGCTCAAATTTATAAAGAGAATCCTGCACTTGCTGAATAATATTCCTGGTCAATTTTTTTTTTTTTTTTTTTTTGCATCAGACAGTCATTTATGAGTTGCAGTGTTTCTATTTGTTTTTGTCCTCAGTCACATATTGGACAATGTTTAATTACACCTTATGGGTTGTAATTATGCTCAGTTTGACATTAAGTCTTGTAGGCTTTTTAATAAGCCAGAGTATCCTGTTTTGCATAAGCCCTGTTTTTAAAGGCCTGTTAAAATGTTCATTGTAAAATTAATATTTGTTGTGCTTATTTGATTCTCAATTAAAACAACAGTCTATAGCATTACAGTAAATAACGTCTGTGGTATTATTAGCTGGAAAAAAACCCACTGACATTCAACACAAAGCTTAATTATTAAGTACAATAAGAAGTAACATAGTATTCCATTCTGAACATAGCTCAAGTGTCATTGAATGTACATTATGAATGTACGTTGCAGTGCAATAGGTTCAGAGGTGGAAAGTCAAGTGGTGATCCAGATGAGGTTCCTGCATGATGTCCCATGCTGCAGCATGTAGCCTTGGGGCGGCAGCTATTGGACGGAGACTGTCTCTTAGTCACACCCTTTAATTCAAATATTCAGCCACCCACTGTTCCTCTGTGTGCATGAATATGAATTACAATTCCATGCTTCAGCAGTCTGTGCGTCCTTGAGGAGATTTTCTTTTACCTGAACCTCTATATTTTTCAATTACATAACCATGCATAGAAACCATTATTGTAATATTCTCATTCATTGAATCAACATTCAAGGCTTCCCTTCGGCTGAGAAACTGAGCTTTCAGATACCCAGCAAGTGAGAGAGGCAATTTACAGTATAAAGCTGAAAATAAACATTATGACTTCTTTCACTCCATGGCTTCAAAGATCCGAACATTAAAGGTAATTTGTAATGTAAGGAAAGGTTTAGAAATGTAAAATATGACCTTGGCACAAATTTCAATGCATTAAAGATGCATTAGAGGTTTTTAAGGAATAGTTATCAAAAAAAAACTCACTCAAAAATCATAATTTTGCCATTTACTATCACCATTTTGTATGTTGTTTTTTTTTTTTAATTTATTTTTTTGTTTTATCCAATGATGGAGACACACACATGTAGCAAATTAGCTCAAAATAAATATGAATAATTAATCATAACTAGTTATAATTAATTATTAATATTTTAATCAGTTAATAAAATTAACTTAATGTAATAAAATTAATATTACAATCAATTAACCTGTTGTTCAATGAACACACAGTGTTAATTGTTTATTAACTAAGAAATGTTCATTTCCAGGTTATGGGAAATAATCTTATTCTACTAAAAGCCTGTAGTCAGGACCGACATGAATAGGGACTCCCGTATATGAGCGCAAAACACGGACAACCTTACGTGTGACATGAACAAGACTTTATTAACTAGACTAAACACTTAAACTACTCTAACATTCACACACATACATGCATACAGTTTACCAAGAGAGAGAGAGCTAAAGCAGAGTACAGGAAGCAAGAGGTTACAGCATTGTTGGACATTCAGCAGATCAACAGCCTTGAGCAAACCATCAGTTTTAATTTTAACCGGCCCTTCTTTAAAAGGGGTAAGGATACTCAATGTATCCGATAATGAGACTAAGTTTGATACTTGCATGTCTCTCCAAGTTGAATTAAAGTGTCCTGATGCAATTTGTGGAGGCTCCCGTTGAATCTTTGCTGATATTGTCTTGATGAAAGAGAACCAGTTGGATTCAGAGGATCTTTGGTGAATGGAAGGTCTAGGCCGAGGCCTGGCACAAGCTTGGGGTTCCTTAGAAGCTTCTAGCTTCTTAAAGCATCATCTTGACGTCAGCATTTGTCAGTAAAAGAAAAGAAGAGGAGGAAGAGCAGGAAGAGAGAGGGTTCCTTGTGATCAGTGAATATAAGGGGTGAAGATGTCACACCCTCTTGAGGTGTCTGAGCCAATAAGGAGTTCCCCTTTCAGAGGGACGTTTTACGAGTCTTTGTTCTGTAGCAAGATATTAGCATAAGACACTGGATTGGATGAATGAGAGAATAACCTTCTAGATTCTTATAATACTAATGTGTCACAGAGTTAGTAACATGTGACATAAATTACCAAATAGGAAATGAAAGTTGGAGTCCGTAGATACCAAGCATGCTGCCAATGTGATCTCAGTTAACTATACATTTGCAACTATGGAACATTAATACCAAAATAGTTCAAAAGAGAGAATTAATACATAGAATAAAGCCTATAAAAGGAAAGTCATGAGATGGGAAACTTGGATACATGTTTATACATTTCCCAAGTGGTTATATAGAGAATACATAGGATTAAGAGAGTTTATTTGTCCTTCTCAGGAAGAATGAGTCACTAGTCTCTCCAGAATTCTTCTGGATCATAAAAGTACCATATAACTGTAACAGGACACCTAGGTTGGCCTGTGTGCTAGCAACATTGGGATGCTGGTTACAGTTTTAGGGGGATGAGTTCAGAGAACTTTGATAGGGAGAGTGAGTTTATGGGTAATTCATTAAATACAATGAATAATTGTGTGGCTGATTGGTCCAGACGTTACATCCCCCCTTTCGGTCGTTGTTGTTCTTTCTATGGACACCAGCGAGCGACGTTGAAGGTGTAGAAAGATCAGACACACCACTGGCACACAAGGCTGGAAGGCTGTGATGGGCTCTGGTTGTATGTGTCTCCTGGAGTGGTGGTCGTTCCATTGCGGTTGATGTAGACAGTAGACAAGCTCAGGTCTCTGAGCTGGTGTTGTGTGAGTGGTCAGAAGCTTGTACTGCTGAGTACTCCTCAGGTAAGAACTGTTCAAGGAGCTATCTTACTAGCGTTAGAAGCTCCTGCAGGTCCGATGCAGGCGTGTCCAGTCGTCCTTGGGCTGCCTGCTGTTGGAGATCCTGCTGTGTCTGCAGGGAGAGGATGCTCCCATCCCTGGCTTCTCCCTGTGGTAGGTCTGGTACCTGGGTCTGTCTGAATTAATCCTTCTCCTTCTGCAGCTGCAGAGGATTTCAGGAAAATGGCTGATAAGGTGTCAAGCAGAAGGCTTTGGCCTCCCCCTCTGTACCTCTGTGCTTGGCTGGGGGAGGTTCTTCTGCTGACTCCATGCGGTGAAGTGAGACGTTTCTCCTGCAGTGGTTCTGTTTGCTGCAGGTAAGAGAGTCTCAGTTCTCTTTTCTTCTGTGTCTCTATTCTGTCAGGTCCTTGTGTCTGTCCCGAGCCTCCATCTCTAGCTGGTCTATGTGGCTTTTAGCATGCATCAGCTCCTTGTGAGTCTCTGTGATCTGGAGTTTGAGGTTGTCCACCTCCTGTTTCAAAACAGCGAGGATGTGGGCCAAGAAAAAGTTGACTTCAGTCAGATCATTGTGATCACACCTCTGGTTTGAGTCATCTGCCTTTACTTCTCTTCCATCTTTGTCCAGTTGCTTTTGGCTCTGGTGCCGTAATTGATCAGCAGCACTGGTTAGGAGGGTGTTCCTCACGACACATAGCCAGTCCTTTCGGTCTGCCATCTGGGCAGTTAGGCTGAGCATCTGCAACATTTAGGCACGCTTGTGGTGAGAGTAAGGGCAAGAGACTACTGCAAGATCAAACAGAATTTAGGGCTAAAGGCACAGTGAGCAGCCAGGTGTATAAAATACAGCTAGGTTTAATAAATGACTTAAGATGGTTCTTGTGGTCAAATTATTTCTTAGTATTTCTTACTGATGGCTCACAACAGGCTTGACCTCTGAACAAATGGAAAAGAGAAAGAGAGAGGAAGAGGAGAGCTTTCCTATTAGATTGTGCTTATTAGTGGTGCTCAAAATTATGCCATAGCAATCATTCAGATTCCTTTGTAACTGGCTCATAAAATTGAAGCAACTGTTGTAAATAAACAAAATCAAGAAGGAGAGTATGTCTAGTTGCTTGTGGTTATATTGGGAAATTAAACCACACAAGACTAAACAGGAAAATGTAAATAAATCACATAGATGAAAGAAATAATACTAGTAAAAACAAATAGCTGACTGCTATTATAATTAAAATCAATAAAATATTTAAAGAAGTGATTAAAACAGCGGAATGACCTGGTATTGGGAATAGTCAATAGCACTAGTGATTAACAATTAGATTAGCTTTGGAAATCACTCTATAGTTGGTCACAGCTGCAGCGTGTTCAGGACCACACCATGTGTGTGTCCCTCCCAGAAGTTTAGTCAACGTGCTATTGAAAAATCTCAATAAATCCTAGAATTCTTCTTTAGCTAAACAGTTTACATGTAATTAAATTTAGATTTAATTACCCTAGTAACTGCAGATTTAGCTGAACAGTGTTCAGGGAGAACTGCACCTAAGTGCAGGTGAAATTAGCTGAGAAGAATTAAAGGTAAGGAAAGAGAGAAATCAGAAAACCAGGAATGTGGTTAAGGGAAATTGGTTTAGATCAGTTCACACTGCATACACACAAGCTATAGTTAAAGGCTTCACGTAAATGATGCTAACCACTAACTGTAGAAGCTATTAGTTAGCTTAGCCTGAGGTGCAGGGCTGCTAGGTGAGGTTAGCTTAGCCACCTAGCCTGGTTTGTTTGCAATATGGCATCACAGGGTGATGAGTTAGCACTTCCTGTGACAAGTCGTTGTCATGGGAACCAATGCACATTTGGGCAATTCAAACAGTTTATTGAGACTGTCTGCTCATTTCAAACAAGTTACGTATAGAGTTAAAATGTGACGCTTATACTTTCAGATTTTCAAAAACTTGATATTACATTCAGTAAAATGCAAATATGTTTTGGCATTTGCAAATTTTACTCATGTAAACTCTTCTCTCTACTTTAAACAACGTCTTGTACTTGTTTAAAGGGTAATTACACAGTTTGCTGTAAGTCAAAGCTTGTTTAAGCATATATAGTTAAGTCCGTCTTGTGCATGAATACTGATATTCCTTTCAGCGAGTGAAACACAGTTTTGGTCAAAAGATAGCTATGCTTGTAGGTGCAGGCAAAGTTTAGATGAATGACATCAATCTTAACTATAACAGGGGAGCATTACCCAAATCTACATTTATATAACACTGTACTGAGATTCATTCATCAGAAACAGGTTAAGCAATACTGCAATTGGTATTTCTCCAACCAAAGCAGAATAATCAATTCTGGTACAGTTTACATGCCGCTGAGCTGAGATTCCTTCGTCAACACAGGCTTACGCTCTAATACTGAGATTAGGATTTCTTCGCTAAAATCAGATTAACTTTACACTGATACCATTTGAACATATGCTAAAATGTGTCAAGAGTAGACTCTTTCAGTTACAGTAGAGATGTCAATTCAAGCCATCACTTTATCAGCATCTAACAAGCCAGCAATTAGTGACCAAAATGCGCATCGTCTGACATATTCTGACTGGAATTATCAAATGCACACTTTTAAATTGACAGTGGTTTAAGCTCATAATCTTTGTTTATTCTTGCCCGCATTCTCCACCATTACTGTAGCAAATTAGCTCAAAATAAATATGAATAATTAATCATAACTAGTTATAATTAATTATTAATATTTTAATCAGTTAATAAAATTAACTTAATGTAATAAAATTAATATTACAATCAATTAACCTGTTGTTCAATGAACACACAGTGTTAATTGTTTATTAACTAAGAAATGTTCATTTCCAGGTTATGGGAAATAATCTTATTCTACTAAAAGCCTGTAGTCAGGACCGACATGAATAGGGACTCCCGTATATGAGCGCAAAACACGGACAACCTTACGTGTGACATGAACAAGACTTTATTAACTAGACTAAACACTTAAACTACTCTAACATTCACACACATACATGCATACAGTTTACCAAGAGAGAGAGAGCTAAAGCAGAGTACAGGAAGCAAGAGGTTACAGCATTGTTGGACATTCAGCAGATCAACAGCCTTGAGCAAACCATCAGTTTTAATTTTAACCGGCCCTTCTTTAAAAGGGGTAAGGATACTCAATGTATCCGATAATGAGACTAAGTTTGATACTTGCATGTCTCTCCAAGTTGAATTAAAGTGTCCTGATGCAATTTGTGGAGGCTCCCGTTGAATCTTTGCTGATATTGTCTTGATGAAAGAGAACCAGTTGGATTCAGAGGATCTTTGGTGAATGGAAGGTCTAGGCCGAGGCCTGGCACAAGCTTGGGGTTCCTTAGAAGCTTCTAGCTTCTTAAAGCATCATCTTGACGTCAGCATTTGTCAGTAAAAGAAAAGAAGAGGAGGAAGAGCAGGAAGAGAGAGGGTTCCTTGTGATCAGTGAATATAAGGGGTGAAGATGTCACACCCTCTTGAGGTGTCTGAGCCAATAAGGAGTTCCCCTTTCAGAGGGACGTTTTACGAGTCTTTGTTCTGTAGCAAGATATTAGCATAAGACACTGGATTGGATGAATGAGAGAATAACCTTCTAGATTCTTATAATACTAATGTGTCACAGAGTTAGTAACATGTGACATAAATTACCAAATAGGAAATGAAAGTTGGAGTCCGTAGATACCAAGCATGCTGCCAATGTGATCTCAGTTAACTATACATTTGCAACTATGGAACATTAATACCAAAATAGTTCAAAAGAGAGAATTAATACATAGAATAAAGCCTATAAAAGGAAAGTCATGAGATGGGAAACTTGGATACATGTTTATACATTTCCCAAGTGGTTATATAGAGAATACATAGGATTAAGAGAGTTTATTTGTCCTTCTCAGGAAGAATGAGTCACTAGTCTCTCCAGAATTCTTCTGGATCATAAAAGTACCATATAACTGTAACAGGACACCTAGGTTGGCCTGTGTGCTAGCAACATTGGGATGCTGGTTACAGTTTTAGGGGGATGAGTTCAGAGAACTTTGATAGGGAGAGTGAGTTTATGGGTAATTCATTAAATACAATGAATAATTGTGTGGCTGATTGGTCCAGACGTTACACACACAAAACATGATTTTTAAATGTATTATTTTTTGAAGTATGTTTATTTAATATAATCACACTTAGATAATCTTCCAAAATTTCTGAAGTCATAAAGTTGTTTTGTATGTCTAACATACATAAGAACAAAACATGCAGTAAAAATATTCCTCTTCACTCACAAATCTAACACAGGTGGTTACGAAATAGATGAAAGAAATTGATTTAATCTAACAACTGTGGCAGATAAGAAAATTGTTCAGTAATTAATTACTTAAATTTCACCTGCATTAAATTTCTATTCTGTTTGACTTCAGAAAACTTGGTCTTTAGTCACAAGTTGTATAGTTTACTTTCATGGTGCTTTTATGATTCTTTTTTTGTTGTTTGACTGTCTCTTGTTGCCATCCACATTTAAGAAAAACAGTGTCAACAACGTCTCATTTTGTGTTTCACCAAAGAAAAAGGTTAGAAACAAAATACATGTCAGTAAATGTTGACAGAATTAGCATTTTTTTTTTAGGTGAACCATTCCTTTAGCAACATTGCTGAGGTCTTAGCAAAATCAGCCTTATGAATTGCAGTGCTTATGTAAATGTTAATGTTGGAAGGCGAAAGGGAGAGATAGAGATTGTGTGTCTTATGTGATGTGGTGAGGGCTGATGGGTAATTATGGCTGTGCTGAGTGAGGGGGCTCCAATACTCTGAAATACAGAAGCACTCTCACTCTTCTGTAATCCAGACAGCACACGCCTGATTTCATAAGTTGCGGTTTTCGTAATGTGCTTCAACCCCACATAGTGAAATTGAGAAATATCGTAATAATCCACTTATCAGGAAGCACCACATTCCGATAATCCTGCCTGCTAAAATGGGCAGCTGTTCTTACTACTTCGGCGTTAGCTGTTGCCCCAAGTCCTCCCTGCGAAGCTTCAAGATGGAGCTGCCATGGACAAGAAAGTAGAGGTGCCTTTTTGAGAGCGATCTGCTCCACGGCTGATACTGTGCCATGTAAAAGAGTTCAGGAGTTTACGTCCACAAAGGCAGCTTGAAATGCATGTATTCTCATCTCTGGGTAGATTTGTCCGGTTGGTGAATGAAACGTATCGACTGATATGTGTTTTTCAGGGCCGATACCGATTATTACAGATCAAGTAGACCGATAACCGATATTTTGAATGAATATATATATATATATATTTCTGGTATAAAAATGACAATATCAAAATTAAGAATAACAAGGGCTTTGTCAAAAACTAATATTTTTAATAATTGATTAGTTTAATAAATGATTAGTTCACTTTCAAATTAAAATTTCCTGATAATTTACTCACCCCCATGGTATCCAAGATGTTCATGCCTTTCTTCCTTGAGTTGAAAAGATATTAAGGTTTTTGATGAAAACATTCCAGAATTTTTCTCCATATAGTGGACTTCAATGGAGCCCAAATGGTTGAAGGTAAAAATTACAGTTTACAGCAATCCCAGACGAGAAATAAGGGTCTTATCTAGAGAAACCATTGCTCATTTTCTAAAAAAAAAAAAAGAAAAATGTAAAAATTTAATATGTTTTAACCATAAATGCTCTTCTTGAACTAGCTCTCTTTTTCTTCTCTATTTGAATTTCAGCAGTGTAGACAATGCTAAGTGTATTACTGCCCTCCACAGGTCAAAGTTAGAACTAAATTGTCATATACAATATGCTAGTGCAAGTATATAACAAGTAGTTTAAACTTTAACCTGTGGAGGGCAGTAATACACTTAGCTGTGTCTACACTGCCGGAATTCTAATAGAGAAGAAGAGAGCTAGTTCAAGATGAGCATTCATTGTTAAAATGTGTATATATATATATATTTTTTTTTTTTTAGAAAATGAGCAATGGTTTCTCTAGATAAGACCCTTATTCTTCATCTGGGATCGAGTAGAACGTGAAGCTGCACTGAAACTGAAATTTTGAAAAATCCTGGAATGTTTTCATCAAAAACCTTAATTTCTTTTCAACTGAAGAAAGAAAGTCTTGAACATCTTGGATGACATGGGGGTGAGTAAATTATCAGGAAATTTTAATTTGAAAGTGAACTAATCCTTTAAGCTTAAAGGTGCCCTAGAATCAAAAATTGAATTTACCTTGGCATAGTTGAATAACAACAGAGTTCAGTACATGGAAATGACGTACAGTGAGTCTCAAACTCCATTGTTTCCTCCTTCTTGTGTAAATCTCATTTGTTTAAAAGACCTCCGAAGAACAGGCGAATCTCAACATAACACTGACTGTTACGTAGCAGTCAGGATCATTAATATGTATGACCCCAATATTTGCATATGCCAGCCCATGTTCAAGGCATTAGACAAGGGCAGCCAGTATTAACGTCTGGATCTGTGCACAGCTGAATCATCAGACTAGGTAAGCAAGCAAGAACAATACTGAAAAATGGCAGATGGAGCAATAATAACTGACATGATCCATGATTACATGATATTTTTAGTGATTTGTAAATTGTCTTTATAAATGTTTCGGTAGCATGTTGCTAATGTACTGTTAAACGTGGTTAAAGTTACTATCGTTTCTTACTGTATTCACGGACACAAGAGAGCCGTTGCTATTTTCATTTTTAAACACATGCATTCTGTTTAATTCATAAACACAACTTCATTCTTTATAAATCTCTCCAACAGTGTGTAATGTTAGCTTTAGCCCATTAGCCACGGAACAGCCTCAAACTCATTCAGAATCAAATGTAAACATCCAAATAAATACTATACTCGCATGATCCAACACATTCCGAACATCTTGTAAAGATCCATTTGAGGGTTATATTAGCTGTGTGAACTTTGTAAATGCACTGAATTATAGTCGAGAGATGGGGGGGCAGGGAGCGCATGATTTAAAGGGGCCGTAGCCTGAATCAGCGCATAGTTAATGATGCCCCAAAATAGGCAGTTGCGATTTATTGCAACTTCAGCAATGTCTGCTGCAACTGATGTGTGATTACTGAAGCAGCTCCAGTTAGCAAGTGCTTTCAGTGTGAGAGTGCAAAACTTTCAGTGCCTTCTGCGCTGATTGGCCGTACTGGTTGATTGGCTGATTGACTCCCAACAAATCAGAAGTGCGGTGGGCGGACCTTGCTCTAGGCCACAGAGTGGTGAGTTCTGACAAAGGTGGCTGTTTCAGGGCCAAATAACACATTTCAAAATGACATTATTTTATTGGCAAATCTGTTTTAAAAAATGACCGATACACCTAGTTCTTTTGAACTGATTATTTTTAGTCAACTGGTTTGGACTGAACAGTCTGAAACATTTTATGGCTCAAGTCAGGACAGATCCACAAGGTACTCAATCAAAACTCACTTTTGGATGTGCCTGACAGTCAGACTCAAAATGAGCAAATATCCTGGAGTATATGATCCCATACTATGATGTCGGTTTTTGCCAACTCATTCAGTGATCCAGTTAATCCAACAGAGCGTACTGACCTGAGAACAGTACAGACATGTCCGACATGCTGAGAACTGTCTGCCGAGGGTTTCATAAAGGGGGCAAAATGTGTGTTTCTGATGTCTTTTGCTGAAATGCAGTATAACAAAGAAAATATACTGGAAACATAATGCAAGTAGTTATTGATTCAACAGCAGCAGACCAACTATTATTAACTTTATATGCTTTAGACATGTAAAACATTCATGCATTTCAGCTTATTATTGGGTGTTTTAATAATAGAATTGCATATACGTGATGTCAATGACTATGTTTACATGTGCACCAATAATGCAATTATTTCTCATAATCAGAGTAAGGTCTTAATTAGAGTGGTAATAATGCAATTAAGGTGTTTACATGCCTGTATATTGCGATTTATATTTGCTGTACACCACCTAGTTTAAAGCTTAATCACATTAGATTGATTGAAGTATTGTGTTTACATGAGGTAAAGTTTAAAATCCCATTATAATCGCATTATCAGAGTGCATGTAAACGCACTTGTGTGATTACGTAAAAAAAACTAGTGAATCACTTTTTTTGAACTGATTCATTGAAGTGAATTGTCTGAAGGAACCAGTTCACGGAAAAGAATTGGAATTCCCTGAATTGCTATAAGCAATCTCTTAATGCTCTGAGACAACTGTTTGTTTATGTGAAAGGTTTGTATCTTGGTGAACGGAGGAGGTATTTCTTAGAAACGTGGGTTTGCAGTTCTTGTTAGTGATTACTCATGGAACTCTCTCCAGTGTTTTCTCTGCAGACCACCTCTGATGCAATACAGAATAATCTTTGCACACTGAATTAAGGTCATTATTGTTCTCAGCTTAGCTGGTTTTGTCACTGGATTACTGACTTGGTGTGCTGCGCAGTGGATTTCTCAATTGGGAGGCCATTAAAACCTGGAATTGTGTGCTGATGAGGTGTTGAAGTGTGATTACACCACATCAGAATATCGTCTTTATCACAAGAATGGTCCTGATGTCTTTGCAACCTGGAAAAGCATGACATCTTAATCAATATGGCTATTTACTGAGGATTTGACCCCGTTTAGTGTCTTTACGGTTTATATCAGAGACGGTGTAAAGAAAGAACATGCCACTTGTTGAAAAATGAATGGAAGACATTTTAATGATCATTGGGACAACTAAAGGAAAGGACTTAGCGCTTTTAAAAGAGCTAACTGCCTTATTGGCAAAAACCTTGTGGTCTTAACTAGTGGTTGACAGGTATGGATTTTCCATAAGCCAATGGTGATGTCTAAAGCATGATGGCTGATGTAATGTGCAGCTCACATATGCATAAACAATTTAATGATTTTAAATAGTCACAAAATAAATAACGATTAATAAATTAAAGGTGCAATATGTAATATTTTTGCAGTAAAATATCCAAAAACAACTAGGCTAGTGTTATATATTTCGTTCACTTGAGTACTTTCCAACTATTTTTGGAAACATTTGCAAAATTGCAATTTTAACCAAGGCTTTGGGACTTTGGGACTAAATAAATTGGTTTATAAATGTTCAGCAGAGTGGGTTTTCATTTGAACATTAAGAGAGTTTTGTGTATGATGACTTGAAATTTTAATTGCATTAATGCTGATATTTTCTTGTAAAAAGGATATGTTCAGTATGCAAAACTATGCAGTAATCTGTCTTGATTTTGTTTTGCAGAACATGCTGTAAAACAAAGCAGATGTTTCAGGGAATCAGGAGTTTATTTGTCCTCAGAAACCTTGCATCTGTCCAATAGGAATTATTTAATGAGGAATTATTAAAAGTTCAACCTCACCTGCACAACTTGTAAGTTCCCTAACAGTAATTGTCAATGCCTATTTAATATTTCATATCTCATACATTTTTTTGAAGCCACTCCTTCCCAATCAATGGCAGATAATATATATATATATATATATATATATATATATATATATATATATATATATATATATATATATATATATATATATATATATATTTTTTTTTTTTTTTTTTTTTTTATTTTATTTTTTTTTTTTTTTGAAATACACAAATTTGTGATGCCATTTTTTGTCATACTTTATCTGTGACTGAATATGTCTAAGCTTGTTAAAACATGATTTTATTGATTTCTGTCTTTCCCTTTCCCAATCTGAATTTGTACACATTACTGGAAATAGCCACCCAGAGGCATTACTAAGATGTGAGTAGCTTGCTATAAAAAAGAATTTGTCTGTATTTGTGAGTGTGTGTGCATGGAGCTACATGGAATGATTTGATTCACACTGACGGGTTATGACCTTGTAAACTGGCCTGTAGTCAAAAATCTCATCGAAAACACAGACAGACTTCCAGTAACTGATGTTAACTCATCTTGCAACTGCACTAAGCTCTGTTTTCTTTAATTCATATTCATATGCTGTATAATTGTGGGTAACAGCAGTCTGTCTCTTTCTCTATGTATCTGTGGACTGTAATTGAGCAGCCAGAGTCAGGATGAAGTGAGAGAATATAGCAGCTGATTGGGAGTGGGTACATATTGAGAGTTCAATTGAATGAAGGGGGGGGGGGGTCGCTGCACAACAATCAGCACACACACAATCAAGCCCGTGAGTAAAATAAGAAATTTTGAGAACTCTGGAGAATTGAAAAATCCAATGGGAAAAGGGTTTATTTGTAGTTTTGAAGGAGTCTTGGGGCAATTTGCACTGATGATGGACAGGATGAGAGAGAAGTTTGTTCTTGCTTTGATGTTTGAAAAGAATTGTGTAAATTGTGTGTAGATTGTGTGAGTGCTGGTTAACAATTACCCGTTCTCACCATGTGGATGGTATTATATGGGGTTTGATACTACTATGTGATTTGCATGAATGAGTGTTGGGGAGGAACTAACTGGAGGTAGTGACATCTTTCAAATTATTTTCGGTAGCGTGACTGAAAATCTTAGCACTGGACCAACACATCTTTAGTGACATTTCATTTTATCTTATTGATTGTGAAGTATTTTTACAATTTAAAATAACTTTTCTATTTTTTTATATATTTTATTTACTACTATCTCAAATTTATTATACATTCCTTTGATGGCAAAACTGAATTTTCAGCATCCTTACTAGGGGTGTGATGAGGTTAAAATGTGACAAGATTTCTTGTCAAGGTGAAAAGTCTTGTCTTGTGAGTCGTGATATTGCCATGATAGAATATGCCACCACTACGTTTACATTATGCCTCCACTGTCGCTTTGCTTTTAATAGAAATAAAAACCATTTAATTCATTTGGATAATGGTCACTTCAATCCCACCCAGCTCATCCAACATGAGCTGCAGAGTTGTACGTAGTGCAGCAGGAATCAGAGTTCACTGATCAAGAGTAAGTGATGAGATGACTGACAAGACCATGGCAGAGAATTCATTGCACAACAGATTCACAATGGATCTTATCTTGTAGAATGTGTGCTAGCACCTATTCACAGAGTACACGTGATTGTGAAAGTAAAACGTGAGCACGCATTCAAACTCTATTTCAATACCCCGCATTTTGAAAGCGGCTCCCTGATGCATGCGCAGTAGTGAACTCAGGACTCGTTTAGTACTGTTTACTGCAGAACAACTCACTCTGTGTGGAATAAACAGTTATGGAAATGTAGAAATTTAAGAAAAAAAATCCCCCAAAAAAAGTCAGTCTGGTGACTACTTCGCTCAGAGAAACTGTCAATCACAGCTGTCAATCAGGACATCATATCCCCGTTTTTATCCACCTGTTTCCGCGGGGCGCTACTGTAAATGAGAACGTGGGTACAACTTCCGGTAAGGCGGCGGAAGTAGCATACCAATGGTATTTTGTGTGCTAATTAGCGAAGAGGCTAAGTGTTTTTTGGATCATTGTTTACTTTGTAAAGTTGCAAATCTTTACAAGAGATGTCGTTACGGTGTTCAGGGACAACATCTCAGTTTACTACATTCTTAGTTAATAATATCACAATACAATAAACAGTTTTCGTGCCCTTAATTGCTCTTTACTGACCTTCCACAAAAGTGCTGCTGCATGACTAGAGCATCCTGACCCTGCAATACATGAACAACCCACTGTCTGTACTTCACCCGTCACTGATGCACCAAAGCGATGTGATATTTTACTCCTAATGTGTCGTGCGTGCCAGAGCCAGTCGCGTTTCCACTGTCATATATGCGATGCTAAATGCTTCTTATGTTAACCACTGCGATAATAAATACACACGTTTATGGAAAATATCAGAGACTGCTTGAGGAATGAAGACAATTCTTATGTTATTATAATCGTGTATTTATTTGGTTTAATGTTTTATCTGTCTCTTCCCTGCCTGTTGATTCCTGACAAATGCATATTTCACAGATTCACACTCTGGTCAACTCGTACAACTCATAACTCCTGTTGTCTTCTCATGAGCTCCCTCTGTTGCTCTGGCTGAAAGGATCAGGATCAGGATAGAGAGATCCCGCAAACATCCTCAGATAGCAATCATCGCATAATTTAGAGGAAAATAAATAGAAATGCTCAGAAAAGTGACGTAAACATAGGGCATGTTATCAATATATTTCTAAATGTGTAAGCCTTTGGATTTAAAAGTGGAGTTGTTTTTTGCGTTCTTGTGATCGCAAATAAATGGAAGCATGCACAACTGAATAGGTCTGTGTTTTCTTTTTATGTCAATATAAATATCAGTTAGATTTAGCATGATTGATGTGCACTCCTGACATAAATTAATACATTACTATTACTGTAACTTTTTTTATTGTAAAACATTGTTGAAATATTGATGCCGGAATCTTAAATCTTCAAGTACAAAAACAAACGTTCGCAAGTTTGGTTCGTTAAATCTTGAATGACTGTCAACTGTTGAATGAATGAGTGTCACGTCCAGCTTGTTTAGTTCGAACCGGAAGACGCTCCCACGTTTGACGCAAGGCCTCATGGGGCGTAGGAAACTTGTGGATAGCATCCAATAACTAACTAAAACCAAACTTATTTAACTAAAAGTACATAAAAACTACATAAAATGACAGAAACCATCTTTGGAATAAAAATTTTGAGTGTAATTTAATTGTTTAGTTTGTCTCACGTCCCATTAAATTACATGGAGAGGGAGGGGTTTATGACCTATACTGGGACCAACCACCTGGGGGCGATCTAGACGCTTCACTTTTCAGGACATGTGCGGCATGCTTGGTTTGCACTTAAAGGGTTTGTGAAAAGGAGTTCAATTAGAAAGTCAAAAGTTGTAGAAGCTCATAAATCATGTACAGTAAGGTCTGAAAAGACATCATACAAGAGAGAAGCCAGTCAGTTGAGTTTGTGGCTAAACCTTTACAGTGCTTGAGTATGTTTGTCTTTTACTATGATAATTCATACTCAGAAAGTAGAACTGAAATGACAATTATTACACGATGATTAGTTAAAACATTTCAAATGCATCTACATATTATTTTTCAAAACATGTTTTTCGTCATTGAGGATTTCTTAAATATACTGTGTAAAAATCTTGTCTCGTTCTCGTGAATTTAATCTCGTGTCTCGTCTTGTCTCGTGAGCTAACCGTCTCATCACAACCCTAATCATTACTCCAGTCTTCAGAGTCACATGATCCTTCAGAAATCAGTCTAATATGCTGATTTGATGCTTAGATATTGCCAATTATTGTTGGTTCTCAAGTATTAATTAATTAAAATATCAATGCCGACAACAGTTTTTGCTGTTTAATATTTTTGAGGAAAACGTTATGCAGTTTGAATGGAATGTTCAAAAGAACAGCATTTATTTGAAATAGAAATCTTTTGATCATTAGTTTTAAAGTACAGTATTTGCTGATAATGTACGCTGCTTCAAAACACATTTATAGCTAATCATTGCTATGAGCTGGATCATCATTTCAATGCAAGCTGGACTTTCACACACCCACAGTTGCCTGTAATGACAGTAATAATTTCAGCATGTTATGCAGTGTGACATGTCTCTGTTGTGGATTTGCGTCTTTCAGACCTGCTTTGACAGACAGATCTTATCCTCTAGCCCCCCTCAGCACTGTCCTGCTGACCCAGTGGATCTCTCATCTCGCCTTGGGGGTGAACATGGTCCTTTAAATGTGCCATATCCTTCCCAACAGCCAAAGTTAGTCTCATAGACATGGTGTCTTTGAGGGCACATGACCTGAGATCACCTCCCCGTCGTTCTCTATCTTTTCTCTGCTCACTTCTCTCACGTATGTCCTGCTTTCTGCCTGAAATCTTTCACATGTTTGTCTTGTAGAGGTCGCTGGGTTTGTGTCTTCCCAATGGTTTTGGTGTTAGTGAGTCACCAAGGCAACCCAGGGACATGTCTGCAGTCCCTCATCCTCCAGCACAGACCTTTATTTCTTGTCACTGGCGCGGTCTATTTCAGGGCAGAGATTTGAACAGCCCCGACTAGCTGTATTGATTGTTCAGCACCAAAGGCCATTCTATAAACTCTCTTTTGTACCACTGACCAGGCTGCCAGCAAGCTGAATCCTTCTCTGACAGACTCTCTGACTTATGCAGCACCGCTGAACATTTATGCTAATGTAGTCAGGCCTTTGTGAAAACCGCAGGCTGTCCTGCTAAAACGTCCTTCATCTACTTACAAGGTGAAAATGGGGATGTCATTTAGCTGAGAGGGAAGATAATATTTAAAATTTAAAATATGAAATTTGGAAATGTGAAATGCAAACCAAACTGTCATACGTACTGTGCTTTAAAAATGCTGGTAGATGAACTTCAGTCTTAAAAATAAAGGTTCTTAATTGGCATCAGTGATTCCATGAAGAAGCTTTAAAGTGGAAAAAGTTCTTTTAGATTTTTAAAATGTTCTTCACAATAAGAACTGTTCACTGAAAGGTTCTTCAATGGCATCACTGTGAAAACACCACTTTGGAACCCTATTTGGAACTTTGTTTATCTCAGATTCATGTTAGCTGTTATGAAGTTGGGTTGAATAATTGAGATTGTACTCAGCCCCTAAAGAGATATAAGAGTGGAAAAAAAAAAAAATATCTACCCCCTAATGCATTAAAATGGTAATGGGACACTAAAGTGTACCCTATTCATGGAAATTGTCAGTTATCATACCGTGCTATTAATATTCATCAATAATGAGGATCTGTTAATTATCTAGAAAAGATGAAGATTTCTCACTTTAGTGAATTCAAAACATGCAAGCATATAAAAAATAATTTGCACTAGTTTGATTACACATCTTTTAGGGGAAAAAAAATGTTGACACTGAGGAGATGAGGTCTGTAAGGAACCCCCCATCAGCCCAAAAACGGAGTCCGACGGCGTTGGGCGAAGGTTAACGCATGTATGCCTTTTCAGCGTCTCTGTGAAGTTCACTTAATTTCACTCGTTTAATCTGACTCCAATTTCAAATGATTCTTATTCTAAGGGTTGTGTCTCCAATTAGAAATTAATCATTTGTTATGTATTAATTTAGATATTTGATTATTCTGGGTATCTCTTATTTTCAATTATTCTTTCATTACGGACCCATTATCGCTTAGAGAATTTCGCATCGGCCGACTGCGTTCTCATGGACATAAATTCGCCAGTTTATGATTCTTAGTCAGAGGGTGCAGAGTTTACTAATGCATTTGAGTTGAACCGCCACATGCTTGTTCATACAAAAATACAGTTTTCTAAGTCACGATACTGCAACTTGCCAAGTCAATAACAGGCAAACTCAAAAAGTCCCATGATGTGCATCATGCTCCTTTCATGAGGCTCTCTAGTTTGGCCTGCCCTGACGCAGATTTACGGAAATGCATATACACACAGCGATACATGAATGTCTTCAGACATTCACCCATCTCTGTATGGGGATTCTGGTTACAGAAGTTCCCACATGACTGCTTTGCTTTTTACCTTTTATACCAGGACCAGAACAAAAGGATCGTAAATGTTTATTACACCAACACCTGTTTTGGGGGAGAGGAGAAGAGACACCACCCAAAAAGAGGACAGAATTTTCCTTTATTTTCCATCTTCTTCATAATTCTATTTGACTGCTGTGAAAGTGAGACCATTATACCAATCGTACTGAGACATTTAAAATGATACCAAACATGAAAAGGGAAAAACAATAAATACACAAGTTACATTATACGCGTTGAACAACTTTCAGTCAGGGGGAAGGAGAGTTTGTGTGTGTGTGTGGGGGGCACTGAAGTATTGCTCTGCTCCAGGCTTTGGGCCAAAACTAACTCTTTCCTAAGTTTGTCATCTCTCTGTTTCTCTCTCTCTCTCTCTCTCTCTCTCTCTCTCTCTCTATCTCTCTAAATGATGAATGAATCAGACGTACTGCACAAACTTATATCCATTATGCTAGTGCTTTGCTATGGTTTTATTCTTCCTTTTCACTCTGTTTTTACATCTATCTATCTATCTATCTATCTATCTATCTATCTATCTATCTATCTATCTATCTATCTATCTATCTATCTATCTATCTATCTATCTATCTATCTATCTATCTATCTATCTATCTATCTATCTATCTATCTATCTATCGTTCAAATTAACCCTCTACAGCATGGCGTTGCCCTCAGGCAACGGAAAGTTTTCTTTAGCCCTATGTTTAGTAAATTTTTCTTTAAATGATAACCAATTAGAAAGGTCGAGAAAGTACTAAAGAACAGTTCAGTAAGGTGTTGGAGTCAATATCAAGCACCATTTAAAGGTGGGACGTCCAGTTCTGACACATGGTCACAGGAGCACATAGAAGAAGGCAATATTATTTGCTTTAGTAATCTTATTTAAAACGACATGAACTGTACATAAAAAAATATATGTGCGTGTATGAAGGTGTAGAGAAGCCTTTTGTCAGGTTTTATGAGGTTTTTATTTTTATTTTGCATGTTCAGAAATTCAGTTTTTCTTTCCGTTGCCTCAGGGCAACGTTGTGCAATAAGTGCAATTATTCTGTGTTGGAAATTTTTTTTAGTTTGCTAAATATAAAAATGCAGCACAGGTGAAGTTTGTGGACAATAGTTTACACTGTCTAAAGAAGATCACATATTGACAATATAGTAACATAGTGACAATAACTGTAGTGGTTCTGTAGTGATTTTGGCTATAATGTTGGATATTGTAGTACATTTTTATAAATAGTATTAACATCATAATTTAAAAATTTTATCACTAAGTAATTTGTTTAACACAACAGGCTTTGTTTTGGCTTCTCTGCTTTCCATCTGTTTCTTTTTGGACCATGATACTGTGTTTTTTTCTTTTTCTTTTTTTTTCTTTAATTTTTCTAGCAGAATCTCTTCTTCTGTCATTGTATGATTCCAGGCTGAATGTAGTTTGTTTTGGGACAATCAGTTGGTGACTAAAGTGTAAATGTACAACACAACACGTTGTATTCAGTATTTTCTGCAATAAAGGAATAGTTATTTTCAATCCAGGCTTCATCTCCCTAAATGGTTGTGTTTGTCTTTGTGTCACTTTGGCATCTGAATTATAGTCATTTCTCATTTGTGGATTTTTATTTAGCAGTCATAAAGAAACATCCCCATAAACATGAATGCAACTGCCAAATTAAACTTGATTAACAGCATTTTATAAACTCCCTTTTTGAGGACTGAGAGACAATCTGTCTCATAAATAAAGAAAGGGACATCAAACTGTTAGACCCCTAAATTATAATTACACTTTCTCTCCTTGTGTATGTATTGTGGTAGGATGATTTGCCTCTATTCCTGATTGGTCTGTCAAAATCATTTCTGAGCTACTTTACTGCTAGCACTTCTCTGTATATAGTACTCTAGCACAACAGAATATCAAACCTGTTTTGTTTCTTTTGTGATACAAGACATTTTTAGCATCAGACTCCCACACACAGATGTTTCTAACAGTTGGAGCTGACCAGAGGCAGTAGACAAATGATCATGAAATCACAGAATAATGGACACATATTGATATATTGTGAATGTGCTATGGACATGAATTGGATAAACGTGCTATGAACATGAGTTTAAAAATCTGGTTTCTCAGACTGTATGCTCTTAAAACTAAAACACTGCATTTCTTTTAAACATATATTAAATATGGAAATTTAATTGCATGTTTTCCTAAGTTACATAGATTTATGAGGTTCATCATAGAAAATACTTGAAGAAAACATGGAATAAACATTAATTTTACTTGAGTGCATGTTATTCTAAAGAGGAAAACAAAAGTAAAAACTTTTCAACTGAGGCCAGTAATATCATAGCCACTTTTACCAAACCAATCTAAACCTGATGGTAAAAAAAATAAAAAATAATAATAATAATTAAAAAAAAAAAAAAAAAAATGCTCTATCTTACATTGTTTCCCACTGAATGTTTTGAGACACTTGGAAATACGTCACATTACAGAAATTAAATGTGTTGCAATGCAAATATTGTCTTGAAAGTCAACATAAAATCTGTACTCTATTTACTTCCAAAATACTTTTTGGTTTTATTCTGAATGATTAACTATTGCACATTATAAATGACCTTTGAAACGTTACATTTAAGTCACAAATCCCTCTTATTTTCCAGCCCTTCTCCTATATATTTACTTGTCACCTGTTTCTTGTTGTCTTCAAACACAGAAGTGTTTAGGAAAAGTCAAAGAATGTATTGGTAGTACAAAAGTATCTCTCTCGACTCTCGCACAGAGTAACACGGTCATGCTCATTGTAATTAGCACCCTTTGAGTAATGGGCTGATTCAGCCTGGAGGTGTTGTGCCAAATCAGCACTCAGATAAGTTTCAGCTCCTTCAGGAAGGTCTGTTTACAACAGCCTGCCAACACACGCACACACACACACACACACACACACACACACACACACACACACACACACACACACACACACACACACACACACTAAAACCCTGTTCTTGCCCTTTAGTAGTGCTGGAAGTGTAATGATTCGTTTGTGAAGCACATACACTGTTACAATCCACACACACACACACACACACACACACACACACACACACACACACACACACACACACACACACACACACACACACACACACACACACACACACACACACACACACACACACCTACACACACACTCAAAGGCACTTAGGGGACTGCAGAATGTATATTAGCTTTAGAACAAGAACAGATTACAGCAACCAAAACCCAAATAATGTGCACTGTCAGTAAAACCACAAGATCCTGATCCCAAGTTGCTTGTATCTCTGAAAGAAACGGAAAGATCTTGTGAAGGCTTTGCATAACTGAGTTTACTAGGGCTGTCATTTAATTGAGTGTAATTAATTTTTTATTATTTTTTTTTTTTAAAGTGTGATTAAAAAATGAATGTAATTAATCATGCCACCTGACCTATGCAAGCAATTCAAGCTTGAAGTACTGTCAAAAATTGAAAAATTGCAGACTGCATATTGTGAACAGCGCCTAAATATACGTTTAAAGCCAATAAAATGACTTCCATCAAAGGCCAATAATACCATAGTCAGGGGTGCACATAAGTGGTGCGCAGGTGCGCATGTGTGGTAAAAATAAACACCAGAAAACATGGAGGGAAGCGCTTTTGAGTACCAACATTTTTGGGGATCGGCTCACAGGGACATGTTTACTTACTGGTGTAGGATTTTTCTACATCTCTTGTAAGATGGCAATCATGATGATAAGTGTGTTCTTTAATTATTAGGGGTGCAACGGATCACGGATTTACTGTGACGGATAAGGTCCAACGGTTCGGCACGCATGTGATTCGTGGATTAACTGCTAAGTTTAACCATCATAGAGTGAAAGTTTATCATTTGGACATGTTTTGTCTCACCAGTTAACACATTCAAGCGATTTTAAAAGTGGAAGAAGAGGCGAAAATCGGGACTTGTGAGCTTTTATCTGCGCCACATCCGAAGCACACGCAGCGAGAAAGAGAGAGAGAGGTGCTTTTTAGACAGCGCTCAAACACCGAATTGATTCCTCTTTCGCTTGAACAGACGCATAAACACAAAATTATGTCAAAGTATTCTCTCGGTTATGTCATTAGCGAATAGTTGAGAAAGAAACCGGATGTGTGTCAGTTATTCAGTCCGTGCTTTCCTTCTGAAAGTGACAGCAGCCTAATATTCTTGCTGTTGTCAGTAATTAATGTTAATAAAGTTAAAGAAAAAAAAATGTCATTATCATCATCTACCATGTTCAGAGAAAAGAAGATAGTGAGGAGATTTTATTTTTCATAAAATCTGATGGCTCAGTGAGGCCTGCATTGCCAGCAAGACAATTACCACTTTCAATGCCCAGAAAGCTACTAAAGACATATTTAAAACAGTTAATGTGACTACAGTGTTTCAACCTTAATGTTATGAAGTGACAAGAATACTTTTTGTGCGCCAAAAACACAAAATAACGACTTTATGTTAATATCTATTGATGGGTGATTTCAAAACACTGCTTCATGAAGCTTTACTAATCTTTTGTTTTGAATCAGTGGTTTGGAGCACCAAAGTCACATGATTTCAATAAACAAGGCTTTGTATAAGTGTTTCGAAATGTCAATGGTTGACCACTGGGGGGCGTGATTTTGGCAGTTTGATACGCACTCTGAACCACTGATTCAAAACAAAAGATTCATAAAGCTTCAAAGCTTCATGAAGTAGCGTTTTGAAATCGCCAATCAGTAGATATTGTTGAATAAAGTCTTTTTTTTTTTGTTTTTTTGGTGCACAAAAAGTATCCTTGTCGCTTCATAACATTAAGGTTGAACCACTGTAGTCACATGAACTGTTTTAAATACGTCTTTAGTAGCTTTCTAGGCATTGAAAGTGTCAATTATCTTGCTGGCAATGCAGGCCTCACTGAGCCATCGGGTTTCATCAAAAATATCTTAATTTGTGTTCTGAAGATGAAAGAAGGTCTTACGGGTGTGGAACAACATGTGGGTAAGTAATTAATGACAAAATTTTCATTTTTGGGTGAACTAACCCTTTAAATATTTTGAACATCAAAAACCTTTTTTTTTATTCAATGTTTTTGTCTGCTGCAGTATGTATGTGACCTTATTTTGGCGACTTTTCTCAGCAGATACTGATATTTGATTAATAAATTGCAGTTAATTAATCTGCATATGTTATAATTGATTTGATTAAAATTTCTACTCAATTGACACCTCTAGAACTGACACATCACTTTGAGAACACAGACAAATGTGATTTGAGTCTGCACAATCAGGGTGTGTACAGGTGCATGTGTCTCTCTCTGTAATTGCATTTGCATTCCAGTGCTTTGTTTTCTAAGTAAATGTCCTTCAGATGCAGGATTGGCAGCTACGTCCTTGTGACAGTAAGGACACATTAATCCTTTGTGCAACAACAGAAATTGAGATTCCTCTCTTTGCTGTTTGTTTGTCTTTGATATTTTCTCTGGGTCCAGCTCATTTGCAAGCTTTGAAAAATCATCATCTTTATTGACGTCCAGCCTGGAGTCAGAGACCATGTACGATTCTGTAAATAAACAAGTCAATGTTTTCACATAGTTATTTGAATATCTGTATAGACGTAGATTGTGGTAATTACATCTTTCCTCAATCTTTCTTTCATTTGTTTTTCATTCAAGAATTCTTAACAGTGAGTCATCAAGAATACTAAATAATGAACAAGATTTGCATTTCCTAAAAGAAATAGGCTAGCAAGGCACTTGCAAATGCCTTCTAGTGCTACAAGGCAGCAAAGTAATATTGCTGCAATATTTAAAATGTAAGACTTTTGTAATTAAAAAAAAAAAAAAAAAACTTTCTTCTATCATAGTTAATGTGGATAGACAATTATAAACAAGCCATAAGTCAATTTTCTCAAAAAGTGTAAACATTGTGGTTCTATCATAATACTATCATAGGACTTTCCTTTTATCCAACCCAATTTAAAAAGTATTATACATATGTTCACATTTACTGTTGCTTGGTTTAGTCATTCCATTTGGAATCTGTGCAATCAGGAATTTTGCGTTAGGGTGAAAAGGTTCCCCATGCAGATTTAATTTATTTTCAAGTTGGTCATTTGAAATCACCACGCTGACCAATTGAAAGTGAGCTGTACTTTATAAATCATTACACTATCAACAGAAGACAATTGACCTTTTTTGCCTTTTATAACAGCAAATTTACAAAACAAAAGTTTGGATGGAGTTTGTCTGTATAATACAATTTCAAGCTAAATTAATTGCATAATTGCACAATTTAATATGCAAATAGATCTAAAATTAGGAAGACGGCCAACTACAATTCATTATACAAATATTACTATACTATACTACATCACTGCTGTTAGTTCTGTTTTTAAAGTCAGTGGTAGACGGTCAAAATTAAATGTTAGTTTTTTAAAAGTATATAATTTATAGACAGAATTGATCTACAAACCCGATTCCAAAAAAGTTGGGACACTGTATAAATTGTGAATAAAAAAGGAATGCAATAATTTACAAATCTTATAAACTTATATTTTATTCACAATAGAATATAGATAACATATCAAATGTTGAAAGTGAGACATTTTGAAATGTCATGCCATATATTGGCTCATTTTGGATTTCATGAGAGCTACACATATCAAAAAAGTTGGGAGAGGTAGCAATAAGAGGCCGGAAAAGATAAATGTACATATAAGGAACAGCTGGAGGACCAATTTGCAACTTATTAGGTCAATTGGCAACATGATTGGGTATAAAAAGAGCCTCTCAGAGTGGCAGTGTCTCTCAGAAGTCAAGATGGGCAGAGGACCACCAATTCCCCCAATGCTGCGGCGAAAATAATAAAATAGTGGATCAATATCAGAAAGGAGTTTCTCAGAGAAAAATTGCAAAGAGTTTGAAGTTATCATCATCTACAGTGCATAATATAATCCAAAGATTCAGAGAATCTGGAACAATCTCTGTGCGTAAGGGTCAAGGCCGGAAAATCATACTGGATGCCCATGATCTTCGGGCCCTTAGAAGGCACTGCATCACATACAGGAATGCTACTGTAATGGAAATCACAACATGGGCTCAGGAATACTTCCAGAAAACATTGTCGGTGAACACAATCCGCCGTGCCATTCGCCGTTGCCGGCTAAAACTCTATAGGTCAAAAAAGAAGCCATATCTAAACATGATCCAGAAGCGCAGGCGTTTTCTCTGGGCCAAGGCTCATTTAAAATGGACTGTGGCAAAGTGGAAAACTGTTCTGTGGTCAGACGAATCAAAATTTGAAGTTCTTTTTGGAAAAATGGGATGCAATGTCATCAGGACTAAAGAGGATAAGGACAACCCAAGTTGTTATCAGCGCTCAGTTCAGAAGCCTGCATCTATGATGGTATGGGGTTGCATGAGTGCATGTAGCATGGGCAGCTTACACATCTGGAAAGGCACCATCAATGCTGAAAGGTATATCCAAGTTCTAGAACAACATATGCTCCCATCCAAATGTCGTCTCTTTCAGGGAAGACCTTGCATTTTCCAACATGACAATGCCAGACCACATACTGCATCAATTACAATATCATGGCTGCATAGAAGAAGGATCTGGGTACTGAAATGGCCAGCCTGCAGTCCAGATCTTTCACCCATAGAAAACATTTGGCGCATCATAAAGAGGAAGATGCGACAAAGAAGACCTAAAAGACAGTTGAGCAACTAGAAGCCTGTATTAGACAAAAATGGGACAACATTCCCATTCCTAAACTTGATCAACTTGTCTCCTCAGTCCCCAGACGTTTGCAGACTGTTATAAAAAGAGGAGGGGAGGCCACACAGTGGTAAACATGGCCTTGTCCCAACTTTTTTGAGAAAGTTGGGACAACATTTTAATGTTAAACATTTTCTCAGTTTAAACATTTGATATGTCATCTATGTTGTATTCTGAATAAAATATAGAAATTTGAAACTTCCACATCATTGCATTCTGTTTTTATTCACAATTTGTACAGTGTCCCAACTTTTTTGGAATCGGGTTTGTACAAAACAAAGTGTTGCATGCTGAATTAATTGCAGAAGTTGTGTTGTGTTTCAAACAAACCCTACCAGAACAAATATCAGTACAGTGCTGATTTGCAAGTAGAAGTGTCTCATGTCTGTTAAATTAATGCTGGCCCACATTGTGCATTAATAAGTTCAGCTTTCAAGCGATGGGCTGCAGGGTGCACGGCTGGCTGACTAACCCTTAAGGCCGAGGGTGGTTACCATGCCAACGGGGGCCTCGGCATAGGCAATGCCAAGGTCACAGCGCCTGGAGGAATGGTAGATTAAATTGTGCAGTGGTCAGCGCTTTAATTCAATGAATCTGTGTGGAATGGATGGGCGGATGTGTGTGTGACGAGGGATAGGACTTAAGGTTATGAGGGCACACAGCGGGGCTCTCGAACATTGGACGAATACATATTTTGCCCATCGACTCTTTAGCCCCAAATCCCATGCTGACATCAGGACCTGCTCGTGCTCTCAGACAAACAGTCCATAATTAAAAAAGCCTCAGAGCTTATTGAAACGACACAGCCTGAAAACAAATTACACATGACGGGAGGTCTTATTATTCCGCTATATTGTATAACATAATAAATTACCGTTGGTGCTAATATGGTTAAAGTAACAAAATAAGACGATGCACAAAAGAAATATTGCCATTTCGGGTTTATTATGGCTCCAGAGAAACATTACAGCTACCGTATTTAATGAGATTTGTGCGTTTCCTAAGCTGTTTTTCCATTCTGACTGTTTTAGAGGACTTGCAAGCACTTTGGAGGCTCATCATAAACCACAATGTCATAACTGCTAGTTTTATTACTCATTTTGTTAAATAAAAGCAGATATATTTATCTTGTTAACTCCAACAGGGTTAAACTCTCATTTGCCAATAGGCCTTTTGAGGAACTTTGAAAGAAAGTGAAAGAAAGAAGACAAAGCAAACACAATTTAATAAGAAATATGTTAATTGCAATTCATTATGCAAATATTATGGCAACATCATTGCTGTTAGTTTTGTTCTGAATGCTGCACATTTATATTGCAAGTCAATGGTAGATGGTCAAACTTTAATGTGAAATTTCTTAGCCCTGTAAAGACTGATATATGAAACAAGTCATAAAATCTTTTTTTTTTTTTTTTTTAAATAAAACAATGTATTGAACCTTAAAAGAAAGTGATTGGTGTGTTTCATAAGCCATTTTTCCATTCTGACTGTTTTAGAGGACTTCAGTGAACTTTGGGGGCTCATTATAAACCACAGTGTCATAACCACTAGTTTTATTACTCATTTCGGTTAGGGGTATAACGATACATCGTTATTTGGAGATATCACGATATAAAAATGCGACGATATGTATTGTTGATATGAAGGATATGACTCGCGATATAGTTAGTTTTACTGTATTTATAAAGTATAATTCGCCCAAAAAAATCAAGAGAAAAAAAAAGGTCTGTGACAAGCAGGGCGGGCGAAATTTACAATGTACAAACTGTAGATTTACAATGTACAAAAAAGTAGTAAACACAGACATTAGACACCCAAAAACGACATGAGGGTAAGTAAATGAAGATATCATTTTAATTTTTGGATAAACTAAAAAGTTTGGTAACAGTCATTTTAACACGCTTTGCGATTGATCATCTGAAGCGAATACATACTGGAGCAGCGCTCCTCAAAGTGAAAGCGCAAACATCATTTAGAGCAGCACTCCTTGAAATGAAAGCATATCGCATTTTTAGTTTTATTAGTATGATGATTCAACGCGTTTTGGTCTTGTACTGCGTTAGAAAAAATGAAAGTTTACAGAGTTTCATTAACAGTACAATTTGTTGGTCCTGATAATGCTAAATGTCTGATTTTACAGTAAAAAAAAGGGCTTACGTTTATTTATATGTAGTATAATTCTGTATTTTCAGGTTCAGAATCATCAATATTTTTAGTCTGGTGTCACCATTAAGAAGTTCTTTCTTAGGTTTCAGCTATCCTAATTCTAATTTCATTTTAAAATTCAGTTTCATTGTTCAGTGACACACCTAGTAAATTGTTAATTTACATAGCCTACAAAAGTTTAAATTAAATCTTGAAATATTGTAAGTTCTTTATCAAGTTATCAGTATGTACAACAAAGTTATTGAAATGTTTTGGAAATAAATCTGTTACAAATATTGTGATGCGTATCGTATCGTGAATCCAGTATCATGATGCGCATCGAATCGTGAGCTGAGTGTAGCGTTACACCCCTAATTTTGGTAAATACCAGAGATATTTACCTTGTTAAATCCAACAGGAGGCATTCACTTTGATAAGTAAAACTCTCATTTGCCACCGGGCCTTTTGAGGGACTTCAATGAGAATATGAATGTACGCCGCTCGTCTTTTTGACTCCCCTTTTGCGCTGATGCAATTGAGGGCCGAATTGCTTCATTTGAAATGGATTTAATCTTTCCTCTCACATTACTGTCAGATTCGCCTGATAACGTTTGGTCATTGTCGATTTGGACACGGCCCCCGTAAATTAGGTCATACCTTGTTTGCTGCACGTCTCTCTGTCTGGCTGACAAATTGATTTATTTCCTTTTGTTGCTGATGTGGGCTGCCAGATGGCTTGTAACGAACAGTTCACCTGAACTGGGGCTTCTCGTAACCAGAGCGGAATGGTTGAGGCACGTGTATTAGAGTGGGGCCAGACCCTGGACAAGGCCCTTGAACAGATGCATTAGGACTGAATGAAATGTTGATGGAGATGAAGGTAGAGTTGACAGACAGCCGTGGCCTAGTCGTGCTGCCTCTCTGGTGAAGTACCAGCACTGTCAAGTGGAAAATAGAACACACACTCGAGAGTGTCTGCTTTTAAGCATGCAGCACCACCGGAACATTGTGAGTTTTAGCAGTGCAAGGGCTGTACAGAAATATGTGCCTAAGTGGTAGGTTTTTTACAGTTTACAGACACTATCGCACCTCTCATCTGAAAACTTTGTATATACTAGGGCTTCAGCTTGGAGGTGCATGTCATCCTGGATAGCAGGTTCAAAATACAACTCCTCCTCAGTCTTTTTGATGCTCATATTTTGGTTACAGATTGCTTACGTGAGCGGTTTCTGTAGGGCTGCCCTTGACTAAAGATTTTTCTAGTCAACTAGTAGTCATTCATTTAAATGATTAGTCGACTAATCGCACGTTTATATTAATAAACCATGTAAATCATTATAATGAGCCTTTAATCGCCTATAAATAATACATAGCCTAATCAGCGCTTAAACGCACGCATAAAGCTTGCAGCAGCACACCGGGAAACTTAATGATTATGAACGTGGTTCGGAAAAACAGAAGGAGACTGTCTGAACATTTTAATAATTTTTTGATAAATGAATGTTTTGTGCGTTTTCGGCTGCAGAAATGTGGACATGCCTGTATGCATGTTTCATATGAATTACATAATCTGAGTATATTTGTTTTATATTTTATGCGGTTAATTTAAAATAGAAATTTCAAGATTCATATATATTTCTCATGTCTGTGAGGCAAGTGTGTGCTAAGTTTCGGTTTATTTTTCACACGCTCAAATTCACTTGAGACCGATACGGCAGAAAGCGCATCCTGTTTGTTTTCATTATTTTACAAAAGCGCAAAGTTTTGTTGTTGTGAGTTTACAGAAATAAAAGCAAATCATTTACAATTTCGAATGTTGGATTATTCTTATCTGTATGGCCAAAGATGACAGAGTATTTTAAGTTAAATGCAAGTGATCGTACCAGCGCCTCCAAGTCATGCAGTAAGCATGCTCTACACACAAACACTTGGGTATGCGGCAAATAATAGCGCACATTTACCTAGGTTAACGTTAAAGTGAGCGGACTTGTAAAGTTGCTGCTACTTACATGTTTCAAGTGATAAGCAATATTTGAGGTTGATGAATGATTACATTAACGATCTGTCCGTCACAGTCTGCGTGATTTTGCCACTTTCTGCGGATGTCTCTTTTTTCTGCAAAGTTAGGATGCTCAAAGTTCAAAGCAAAGGGAGATATTTTCTTTTAAAGAATTCCCTGTTTAAGGACTACAACAAATGGCTGGTAGGGACTACAACAAGCTTCTTCCCGGGTGGGTGACTTCACTAACCCTAAAATTTACATAAACCCCATCCCAGAGAACGCGCAACAAAGGGGTGAGGCCATGTTATTGCAATACAGTACATAACACAAATGCAATAGCATGTCATAAATAACCATAATTAAACTAACCTTACCTGTTCTATCTTCATGCAGCATATATTCTCTGGCTCTGTAAGATCTTACAACAGTTCCCACAGGAGTGATTTATTATCATGACAGAATGTGCTAAACAATGACTTTAAGATAGTTAACTCCACATCAGCTACATAAATTCATCAACTAACCATTCAGAAATGTCCTGTTGCATTCTACATGTTGTCACTTCTTCTTGAGTCTCTCCATCATTGTCTGACTTCTGTTTGAACATAAAATGCTGAACAGTTTCTGATATTTTCAGTAAGTCTTTGTGATCGGTGCTGCTAACACTATGTGCTAACATGAGCTCTTGAAACCCCGCTGTCTGCTTCGGAGCAACATCTCATTTGCATTTAAAGGAACACACACAAAAACTGAGCATTTTTGCTCACCTTCAAAAAGTGACAAATTTAACATGCAATGAAAAATTATCTGTGGGGTATTTTGAGCTAAAACTTCACATACACACTCTAGGGAAATCAGAGACTTTACATCTTGTAAAAATGGCATTATACCACCCCTTTAAAGGGATAGTTCTCCCAAAAATGACAATTCTGTTATCATTTACTTATCCTCAAGTTGTTCCAAACCTGTATGAATTTCTTTCTTCTGAATACAAAAGATATTCTGAATAATTATATGGAATTCTATGGAAATAGTATGGGGGGGGGGAAATACTATGAAAGTCAATGGGGGCCAATCAACTGGTTACTGACATTCTTCAAAAAATCTTCTTTTGTTTTCAGCAGAACATACAGTTCATACAGGTTTAGAACAACTTGAGGGTGAGTAAATGATATAATATATTGATTTGAATTATTCATTTTCATGTCCAATAATGCCAAATTTATATATATTAAATCTCCACCATTTCAGTAAGATTTCTTTAAAAGAAATTAATTATTTTTTACTCAGTACAGATGCTTTAAATTGATAAATTTGACAATAAATACATTTAAATTGTTATAAAACAATACCCATTTTAAATAGATTTTTTGTTCTTTTGAACTTTCTATTTGTTAAAATCTATATAGATCTCTATATTTCGATATCTCTATTTGTTTAACAAAAAAATTCAGCCATTACTCCAGTCTTTAGTGCCACATGATCCTTCAGAAATCATTCTTATGTGCTGATTTGGTGCTCAATTATTATCATTAATATATTAATATTATTTTACAGTATTACAGTTTTTTTACTGTATTTTGGATAAGATAAATTGGTGAGCATAACAGACTTCTTCCATATATATATATATATGACAGTGCTGTTTATAGAACAATGCTGTACGTAGAAATCTTGATTTATTGCTTTTGTCCCTACTTCCATATTCCGTGTCACATGAAAGCATCTGAAGACAACCAAGTTTCCTCTTCAGAATCCTCCAAAATGAGGTCAAAATGTTACCAGAGCAGCATTTTGTTATTGGGACATTTCTCTTGGAAGACTGGGCTGGAAAGTGAGCTGCTTATACACCCGGGAGGAAGTATTTTGGATGTTACATTCTGAACTGACTTTGATGTTGGAAGTTTCCCTTTTTTTTCTTTTTTTTTCTTTTTTTTTTTTTCTTGAGTTTATAGGTTGGCAGGTGTCTTGTGCTTTGTGTTGTGCAACTGAAGATGAACAATCCAGGCACTTCATTAGAGTGTCTCAGGGTCTGATTGTTTTAAAGGTCAGGTAAAGAGGGAAGCCTCACAGAGTTGGTTGATCTCTCGCTTTCTTCCTTTCTGATCTGAGGTGTTGCCATGGAAAAATCTTTTCCCAGACACTCTTGGGCAAAGGTCAGACCTGAATCACTGACTGTTATCATACCTGAGATGAGCTCTTAAAAAAAAACACCTGCAGAGGCGGAGCATGATTTTCTGCTGTATCTCAAATTAGAATTCCTCCCGTATGGTTGGCAAAATTATAAACCTATACAACATCAGTCTAATTCTGCCATAAGACATATTTGTTCTTTTAATTAATGAAGGAAATATATGGGGAAAGATTTTTTTTTCTTTGTTTCTATTAAAATATAATCTTCAGAATGCCAATTTTAATATAAAAAATGTTAACTTAAACATACATTATTATTATTATTATTTGTATTATCAATATTATTATTTAATGGATATGAATATATGGATAAGGCTATTTTATTTCTCATTGCAAGATCATATTTTAATAAGAATATTCTTGACTGTTTCTTCAGGCCTCAGTTCTACTTCTGTATTATACACTATTATCCTCAATGTCACCTTCTGTTCCTCCTGATCTCCTGTTTAAAGACCAGCTTGCTTTTTTCCTACTTCTTGTTTCAAAGGTGTTAAATAGCCTGGCTGATGTGATTTGGCCCGTGGCACGTGCGTTTGCCCCGAGATGTGCGGGTTGCTGCAGTGCAGAGGACCGGCCGTCAGTTATGCACAACTTTAAACCCGTTTCCCAGGCAACCAACATGCCTGCAAATCAACGGCAACTTCCCTCGACAAGTCCCTTTGTTAGTGCAGTCACGATTGTAGAGAGAAGGGGCTGAGGAGAAAAAAAAACAAAAAACAATAACAAATGTGAAACATTAACATGGGATGCGGTTCATAGGTGAGGTCTCAAACATGATGGCTGCATTGGCGACAGATGAGTCATCAGAGAGTGTTACAACTGAAACTGTCACGATACATGCAAACATCGACTGTAATGGCAACTTTTGACAGCCAGTCACAGCACTGAATCTTCACACAGCTCTTTTGTAGCTCTTACATCTGTAAAGCTCCAAACAGGGCACAAAAGCATCATAAACATAGTCCATATGATGTTTTTCAAGTCATAAAATAGATTTGTGTGATGAACAAACCAACATTTAAGTTTTATTAACCCTTAAATGCATGAGTGTTTCGCCAATCATTATTACATATTTGGGTCTTTAGCAACTATATCTTACACGGATGACTCTTACTGCCACAATATATTTAAATAAAAATTACAAAAGAATAAAAAAAAGCATATTTTGTTACCTTTTGGAACTTGGAAGGGTTCAATTTGAGCAGATGCTTTTTACCATCATTGTGATCAGCAGAGTTCATTTCCCCAGTACATTCAGCATCTGGCTCATATTTGTGAACTCAACCTTCTCAAAACTGTTGTTTTCATCGTCTTCAAAATCAATAGTTTGATCGCTGAGTCGCTGACAGCTTCTTCACCAGGTCCACCATCAAGTGACAATCTATAATTGCGTGTAGTACTTGCTCTGCAGTAAATCACTGAGCCATTTTAAGTTTTGCTGGTGATACTATGGCCACCTAATATTAAATACTGTTCATGACATGAGTGTTGATGTGCCTTTAATATGACTGTGGTGTATGTTATTGTATGCACACTGTTCTTGTGTGAGTGTGTATGCACAGGTAGAGAAGAGAGAGCTTGAGTGAAGAGAGTATTCATGAACAAATCGTACTTTTCAGTCAGTTCATTTCAATTAACCAGTTGATCTGGTTTACAAAACGGCCTCGTTCATGAATTGGACCCATTTAACTCAATAAGTATGTTTAAATGCACTTTAAAGGGGACCCATTATCCCTTTTTGATTTTGTTTTTGGGGTCTACTAGAATAAGTTTTCTTGCTTGAATGTTCAAAAGCCAAATATTTTTTCACATATTTTACATTGTTGCAGCACCTCTTTTCCCAGTCTGTCAGTAACCCTCTGTTTAGTTCCTGTCTCTATGAAGCTCCTCCTTCTGAAAAGCGAAATGTGCACTGGCTGGACCCAGTGTATTGTGTTTGGTCAGCTGTTTTGAGCGTGTTTTGAAAATGTCATGTACCTTATTATAAGCGCGAGTTTAACGCAAATCACTTTTCGTGCATGCAGTGGGAGGGATTTATTTAAATGAGGGATACTGTGATGTGTATGTTTCTGGGAGAAAACTCAAGACTACAATCAAGGTGGTTCAGGGAGTTACTGCTTACTGATATAACTCCCTTTAGAGTGGATGTTGTGCTTTGTAACTTTGCAGACCTTTTTCATGCTCAAACAGCATACACCCTAAAGAAAGTTAAAAATGTAAAAATGCATAATAGGACACCTTTAATGTTTTATTTCAGTTTTATTTTTGTTGTCACTGTCAAGTTATTTTTCAGATTCCCCACATCAGCTCTGCCTCTAACTCGAAAAAGAGCTCAGTCAGCCATGGAGACACAAGGATCAACTCAAAAATGGCCTTTACTTTAAATCTTCAATAAACTTGTTACAATCTTAGTTGGTTTGCAGTGTTTTGATTTCCATTCACATCCATTCCGTTCAATTTCACAATTGATTAGAGCAGCTTTCCAACAGATGGATTAGTTTGAAGTTAGATAAGTGACAGTATTTAGCCATTTCAGTAGCAAAGGGTCTCTTAAGTACAAATTAGGTTGATAACTTAAAAAAAAAAAAGAATAAAATACCTGATTATAATCAAACATTTGGCATCCTGTGCATTAACATATGTATTTAGGTTCAAATGTTCAAATAACACACGAGATGGCATTTATCTGAATATAAATTGGCAGCTTGTTGTCACCCTACCGACAGCATCTCTGGTTGATTAATCACTGATGCGCATCCAATTTCTGTCATCCTCATTCACTCATAACTTTTCAGTCCTTTCCTCGGAGGAGACATTGTGCAATCGGACACTTGTCGGGCCGTTAATCTTTCAGGACAAAGTGCTAAACTTTTCTGCCCGTGTTTGGCGTTCAATGTGAAATGAAGCTCTAGCACAAGTTCTGCCGGGAAGACTCAAACAAGTCACTTATTAGTTAAAATCTTACCAATCATTATCTAACACTTGGAGTATAAAAGATCGGTACTTACACATGTCTGAGTTCGCAGATGCTGACGCCAACCTTCACCTCCATCCTCCCCACCACCACCAGGATGGTCCCTGTCCATACTTCCCGGGGGTTGGCTACGCCCCTGCCTTCATCTTCAGGCAGGAAATGCAAAGTCCGCAACCCTCAGGACTTTTATCTTGTGATATTTTGCTTGCTGATTGGTAATAAATATCGTTTCGTTATCTTGCCTCCTGAGTCTTTCTGGTAGAACGAATCACAAGTGCACCTGATACACATTCGCCCATGAGTTCGGCTGTTTCCGACAACGCCCTTCATGACTTTCCGTAACTGCTTTCTCTGACATAATCAGTTTAGCACACAGAATTTCTGATTCCTCTCCAATCATTTCCAATAACTTTCAAATGAATATAAATAACGTTTAACTTCAAAGTCACACATGCATTAGTTTGACTGAATCTATCTAGTTTAATATCAGACTAAGAGCTTGTAGCATGTACATTGTAGCTCGTTTCTAATTGCTCAGGTAAACTCGGTCATCCTAAAATCAAAATGGACAGTTCTTATTTTATGGAATACTGTGGTGTTAATTATAAATGATTTATTTGCACATCATTATTTATTTAATTAACGTGCCTTCATAATGTTTAATAAAAAAATGTGTAACCTTTAGTCAAAAGCAACAATGTTGCTTGTGTGATGACCTGTGTAATCACTTTAGGGCTAAGAAATAATCACTCCTCTTCAGAAACCAGTCACTCACATGAGATCGCAGCAATTAGCAAACAACTATTCAATCAATTCTCACTGAAAATTGATCATTGAGAATTCTTTCACTCGTATATTTTGCAATAGGGAAGAAAAGACAATCGCCGACAGACAATGCTTGCTAGAGGGGAAGACTATCAGTGGACACACATAAGTTACTCTAACTTACATTTGATATATTCTGTACTGCGAATGTTGCTCTTCTGATAAATTGAATGCACTTCTAATTTGTAATTCAGTTTGGATAAATTATTTGCTGAATGCCCCCCCCACACACACACTTTACAGTGGTGCGGCCCAAGAGGGTGCAAGCTCTGCCCCGCTACTGTAGTGTTGCTTTGTGCAGTAAGCGCTGACTCACTCTTTGCTTGTTCAGTAGGAGGCTTTCGGTTCTGTGTGGGGGAAGGCCAGAGATCGGGTCTCCAAGGGGGGAGGCGGATGATGTGGTCTTACGCAATCAAACACCGCCTCTCACTCCTCCTCACCAGCTTTAGTGAACATTATCAACATCATCCACAGATAGCCGGAGGGCAAGTGTTGTTTCCAGGCTTGTGTTATCTGGGTGGGCTTGTACAAACACAATATTAATATCTAATACCCACAGTGTCTCCCTCCGCTGTTCTGTAGGATTTCAAAGTTTTTCAGTTCATATTATTGAAGTTCTGAAACTCACAAATCACAAGTAGATGGGTCATGGATTTCCATGCATGAAGAATACAGTGTGATTTCCAATCCCGACTCATGGGAAAAATGTGCCTGTGGTGACAGTTCTGCAAAATATTATGTTGCTCTATTGTGTTTGAGTTGATTCATTGGAGTACCTGTGCCATTTTAGCTTGTTTCTACAAGTCTTTGAGCTCTTTTATCATGACTTGCCTTTTAACAGGACTTGTACCAGAATAGGCTGACATTTTTGGTGCATCCCTAGTTGGTTGTTGTATGTTACAGCAGGTTGGAAATGAAATGTCCGGCGAGTGGCTCTAAAAGGTTAATTTTTCTATTGTTTGAAAATAATGTAGTACTTTAAACCCTAACCTAATCCTAATTTAGTGTTAACAACGCTAATTTCTTGATGCAGCCATGCCATTTTAGCTTGTTGCTTTGAGCTCTTTTATCTTGACAAGTGATTCAAAACTTGCTTCGCATTGTGCTGTAGCAGGTGAGCTACTGAGTTTACTTTGTAAACAATGCAGAGTAATGCATATGAAGCTGGTTATTAGATGCAATGGGATTCAATGTTGTTGGTGTTTTACTGTCTATAGTGGTAATTTCAGCTAGAAACTGCAGTGAATTGTATAGGTACAGTTTTGGAGTTTTGCAAAAATGTAGGTTGAAGCACATTTTTCCAGGTTGGTAATTATAACTTCAGCTTCCTCTCACCTGAAGAGCATAACTTGCTTTGTCTCAATCCTCTAAATGTGATCCTAATTTAAAGTCTTACGTTCCAATCCTCAGCAAAAAAGGAAACCGTAAGCTCTGGAGGAGTTCCTCGTGCACATTAATGACCTGGTTTTTGGGTGGTTAATTATATAATTTTAATTGTGCAATCTGCCTTTTTCACTTTCTTTGTCTTTTCCCCTCCGTCTCTCGTTTCCGGAGTCATTCAGAAGCATAATGCTCTAGGATATGCAGTGATGCAAGACTAGGGAAATCTGTGTTCCCATACTAAGGTTGGCTTGAAGACGCAAAGCACCTGGGTGATAAGGGGAAGGCTTCTGACAGCCCCCGGTGCGGACTTCACGCTGGTGTCGCAGTTCGAAGTGAATGTCTCAGTGGTGCCAGGTGGCGCCCAGGGTCACTGTTTCCACAAAGGCGCTGATGATGCCACCTCTGGTCTGAAGCAGAAGGAAATGAACTCCAGCCAGTGGGGAGACTTGGCTCTGATTTGCCTCCTGCTGAAGCATTACACCCTCCAGCGTGATGTGCTCTGCCTTTATATAACGCTGGCCCTTAGACGGTTGCACTCGAACAAAATCGACTGACTCTCATGAGGGGATACGACACAGAAAGGGCTCTCCCTTTGGTTTGTGTGAGAACTGTGTCGCTTGTTTAAAAGAGATTGCGAAATCGTGACTCGTTTTAATCCGAAGGCAGGGAGGGAATATTTAACTGCTCACTGCTTGCTTCTTTGTATGTCTCCAGTGTATTTGGCTCCTTTTCAAAATCTCTCCCATTTTCACCTGCTGCAGATTTCATTTCTTTCAGGGCTAAAGCTGTTCCATTTCCCCATTAAGTTTCCTCTTTGTACGCTCAATTGTCAGCCTGTTCAACTTCTTACCTACCTGCGCACTGTGAAATGCATTGCCCCAAGAAATGCAGATTAATTTACAATGAGATTTGTAGTTCAAACCATGACAATGAAGGCATTAGCCTTTTAGCTGGGTGCTTTAATATAAGCCTATGGCATACTAAACTTACTTGGGCTCCAGTTTTTGCTGTTTAAGAGTGAAGGCATTGCGCACGTGTGTAAAATGAATATGCATATGTCTATATTCATAGCCTCAGAGGAAATAACGAGCCTCAGAATGAGAGCAGACGAGTGAGTTAGTGTGTCATTATGCATGTGTTTCAACCTACTCGCTCCTTATGAAATTGCAACAGGATGCAACCGTTTACAGAGCCACTTTCATCAGGACAAATTTACTCATCTTTGAGAGCTCTGTCTCATTTCACATGCCTTTTGTCGCTGAATCAAAATGGATGCCTGAAGCCAAATGTAAAACCACACTGGTTCAAATCCAACACATTACATTTTAGTAAGCACTCTTATAAGTGGATTAGCTCAATATATACATATCCACACCCTAAGATGCATAATTCAGTATTTAACACTGTCTTAACAGAAGACCCACCGAGTAGTGTAAGTTAATGCTAACACGATCATTTACAAATGACGTTTTTCATCTTTCATTTTAAACCTCATGGTCAGGGATTGACAGAATTTATTGTATTTTAGAGCCTTTTCTAATTGTTTGTTGCATCGTTAGCTATTTTTTTTTTTTTTTAGCTTTAGGCTATACATTTTGATAAGAGGCATTATGTTAATGTTTTTACTTTGAGCACTAAGAGGTGTTCATAATGCTAGAATATTGCTAATTGGGGTGTAACGGTACAGAGAAGTCACGGTTTGGTACGCACCTTGGTTTTGGGGTTCAGTATGAGTTCAGTGCAACAGGAAAAAGCAACAAATCCCCAATGCTAGGTTTCTTTATTTATTTTGAACAGATAGTAGTGCAAATTACAGTTTACTGTTTTAAATTACAGAGAAAGATGAGCGAGAAGGAGAAAAATAGCCTGCTTCACCTTTCCACGAGGAGACAGTGAGTGAAGTGGCACCTGAGCCTTCCCATTTCCAGGACATGCATTTTTCATCACTGAACTGTAGTAGGGAGACTTCCATGACACAAATTGCTACAATGCCAAATGATTTTGTTTCATTATAACAGTGAAAACAACGTAAAATACTTTGCCATTTATAGTAAGAGTAAGATATCATTCAAAACTGTAAAGGGTACACTCAATAAAAAAAAACACAAAAAAACCCCAAAGGATGCTGCTTTCTGCCATGCTGGTTTCCTTTCCCGTGAAGTTAGTGGGCTTCTAGCTAGCTCTTGCGTGCCATCTGAACTCACCAATGGCGAGTTGCAATTCTTGTTTTGGGTTGGTGCATAATATAACAGTTTGTAAATATATGGGAAGAAGGAGGTGGGAACCGGCGAACATTCAACAAACTGAAAGTAATGCCGGCAGACCCTCGCGGACGTCTGCCGGCCACACAAACATAATAAAACATAACGTAAAGTCCAGGCCTGGTCCTCTCTCGTCCTTCACTGTCGTCGCTCCTCCTTTTATGCTCCTGGAGCTCCTCCGTGAGAGACTCAAGGCCAGTGCGCCTCCCAGGTGGGGCTCATTAACTCTCGCACCACCGGCCTCGTGACATTCCCTCACAGCTTTCGCCCGCCCTGGTCGCCACATACCCCCATCGCCCCTCGCAGGCCGGGGGTTGCTCCCGAGACTGCGCTCAATAACCCCCCCCCCCCCGTGGCCTGTCTCAGCGGCCGCAGCACCTGGGGGTAAGGACAGATTAGATGAGAGAAAGGAGACGGAAGCAAGGGGAGCGACAGGACGAGAGAGGGGAGAGAGCAAAAAGAAAGAAAAAAAAAATTCTGGGTCTGGTTCCCAGACACACTGCCGCTCGGTCCTCAGCCTGCCGAGAGGCTTTTCCTCACAGTGCCATGCGATGGCACTGGACGCTCGGTGGACGGCCGATCCTCAACCGCCTCCTGGCGGCCGGAGATGGCTCCTCCAGCTGAGGGCAGCTGGCAGTGGGCAGCTGGCAGTGAGTCCGCCGTCCCCTGGGAGGACCCTTCTTGGCGGACGGCAGCAGGCTCCAGCCCACGGCGGCGACTCCTCCGCTCCCTCCTGGACAGCAGCCACCCCACCTCGTCCCAGGAGCACGGCATCCGGGTCTCCGTCCCACCTTTCACAAGGCTCCAGTACTACCGCCTCGGGCAGCCTCTCGCGGTCTTCACTCCTGCGCTGCCCGAATTCCGCAGCACTGCGATCCCCTCAGCAGAGAGGGCTCTCCTTCCTCCCGGGTTTCAGCACCAGTGTAACACAGTTCGTATATACAGGAAGAAGTGGGCCGGAACCAGCGAACATTCAACAAAACTTTGATATAAAATAAACAAAGAACAAAACGAAAGTCACACAAACATAATAAAACATAACGTAAAGTCCAGGCCTGGTCCTCTCGTCCTTCATTGTCGTCGCTCCTCCTTTTATGCTCCCGGAGCTCCTCCTTGAGAGACTCAAGGCCGGTGCGCCTCCCAGGTGGGGCTCATTAACTCTCGCGCCACCGGCCTCACACCGTTCCCTCCCAGCTCTCGCCCGCCCTGGTCACCACACATAGATTGTCTTTTCTTCTTCTGCTCTTTTTCCTATTGTGGTGGTTAGCAAACAGCGTTACATTACCACGCTCTCCCCCTTCTGGATTGGAGTGTAGAACGCCTGTGGATGACTCTACTTGTCGTCTGACTGTATGCACCGAACTGTGACATCCATACTGTGACGGTACGGAATGAATACATTTACCATTACACCCCTGTTGCTTATTGTAGTCTGCACTACTTTTTTTTAAAAAATATGCCAAATAGTGAAACATTTGTAAGGAATAATGTACAGCCAGTCCTGACATGAATCTGATTGTTTTGCATCACCCTAAAGGGATTTATTTTGCAAAAAATACTGACTGACTGTATATTACCTCACTCATTACACTACTAGCTACTTGCCAAATAAATAATAAATAAATAAATAAATAAATGGACATGAAATATTGATTTGAGCTGAATTTTATTTTTACTACATGAGAAGAATGTGTCCAGGGAACAGTACAAGAGACATGAAACTAGCACAGTTTGTGTACACCAGACAGTTCAGCGTTTATTGTGATTATTTTTTGGAAGCTGAATGAAACTGACAAAATGCAAGAAAACTTTCATCTTTATGGGAAATCAAACCTTTTTCTTATTGCTAGTGAGAAGGAAACAAACTTAAAAATGATAATAACATTCACCAAGTGATTGGAAAGTTGTTTGGCTGGGCCAAGCATTATTTTACATAACCTCTGAAAAGTTCTTAATCATAAATATCCACCATGTCTGAGTTTCCTTATTCACCACACTGTTCTTAAGATTTTACCCATTTCAGAGGGAATTCAGAAATGCTGGGTTCAAATTAGTATACTCTTTTTGTGTCTTTCTTTTTCCTCCCCTGAGATCCGGAGACACCATCTCAAAAAGTCTGTTAAGAGCCCTGCATTTGTAATGGAAATCAGATTTCCCACCAAGAAAACTAGTTTGCAGATGTTTACCATTTAAATGCTAATTTGTTGGTGTATAAAAAGCTATCGGGCTTTGGAGAAGTCTGAATGAGTTGCTTTGGGTTTATGGCTAATCTTTTGCCAGGTAGAAATCACACATGAAGGATAATTGAGCTTTTCACTCAATTATAGACCATATGTAGCCATATGTAGCCATACTGTAAGGTGAGATCTTACGGATTTATGAATGAAGCGCTTGTTTTAAAATCTACTGATGGACTGCTGACATTTGTTATGACATCTGCTTTAAACATTACAATGCTCATGATGGCTTTCATTAACTCTACAATAAGTAAATCCACTTCACCTGCTAATTATTCTTTGACAGCAATGCCATAGAAATATACAGAGCTACTGCAAAAACGGAAGTTCAAAGACACAATTCTAAAGATGGCTGTGCGCTTGTTTCTCTGGCACATAAGGTTTATACTGTCAAAAGTGAAGTGTGTCAAAATTAGTTTCCAAACAGGTTTGACCCCCAAACACCAAAATATAGTTTTGCCCAAAATGTACACTATTGGTTGAGCCATGTTGGGTTATTTGGGATTATCAGTAGTCTTAAAATTTTATATATATATATATAATATTATTATTATTATTATTATTATTATTATTATATATATATATATATTTTATTATTATTATTTTTTTTTAAATATTTGGTTGCTTAAATCCATATCAGTGAATTTAAAACATATTGAAAATAAAAATATCCTTGTTTTCTTAATCTTTAGGTGTTTTATAATTGAGCAGAGGCGGCATTAACTTTAAGGGATAGTTCATCCAAAATTGAAAATTGTGTCATCATTTACTCACCCTGATGGCCCCATTGACTACCACAGTTTTACCACAATTTTCTCCCATACTATGGAAGTCATTGGGGCCCATCAACTGTTGGTTACCCATATTATTCAAAATATCTTTTGTGTTCAGCAGAAGAAAGAAATTCACACAGGTTTTGAACAACTTGAGGGTGAGTAAATTATATAATTTTCATTTTTTGGTAAATTATCCCTTTAAGACCCTCTGTTTGAATAGTGTCTTGCCAAAATGAAAGAAACTCACATGCATATCCAGTAAAGAGCCAAATGATTTTCTTTTCTTTTTATACTCTTCTCAATGAAGAAGAGTAAAGAAGCAACAGACCCCCATGGCTGATTAGAGAATAATGATGGAGCCGATTGTTTGTGGCAGGTTTTATTAGAGCTGGTTATTGGATGTGTTTTATTGATGGCTCTGTTCAGGGAATTCCAGGTAATGAATGATTTATGCACAGTTACATAATTCAGTTCTTCACACATGCTGAAACTTAACATCATATGCAGTGTCTGTACTCTTTGTGGAAAGTGTTTCTGCTTTGGCGATGGTCTAACTCTTTTATATATCAAAAGCTGATGATAAAGGATGCCACATGCCACAGAGACTGAATCAAACCGGCCCTGAATTCCTTTTTCTTCTGGCTTTCATTATGTGTTCTGTCCTCTCTATCTCTCTCAACACTGGAGCTGAAGGAACAGTACAGTAAAAATTGAAAATCCTGTCATCATTTACTCACTATTGTGTTGTTCCAAACCCATATCTTTTTATTAATGTTCATACTTCCGTTTACAGCAAAAGCGTTTAATGACCAGAGTCTGACAAGCTCCAAAAAGATGAACAATTGAGCGCCATGGCTTGTGATTTATGGTCCATGTTTTCTGCTATGAAGGTTTTGCCATGGACATGGTTTGCCATGGCAGTCCCAAACCCCATGGAAAACCTGTGGCATAAGCTAAAGAAAAGAGTCCAAAATCATGGAGCTCTGAATCTGAAGGATCTAGGGAGATTCTGTATGGAGGAATGGTCTCAGATCTCTCGCCATATGTTCATCAACCTTATTATGCATTGTAGAAGAAGATCCAGAGCTGTTATCTTATCTACATCAATATTTACATCTAAATAATGTCATACAATTGGCATTTTGATTTAAATTGTGGATAGAAATGTTTGAACTTACAGCTCACTTTACTAATGCACTACTTGATTTAACAATATGAACATTTGTAGACTCTTTACATCCACTAAATCTCTGACATCCGTAACATGTAAAAAAGTATGTCACATCAGTCACTGTCTTTCTCTTGGCTTTCCTGCATTGTATTTATGAATGTTTTTACTTGAAACCTCCTGTATTCTCACTGTATGTTTCTTCTTGAGGAAGACTAGCTTTGCCAGGAGACTGGTTATCGCACCATGTTTGATTTGTCTGTCTCTTATCTGAGTGTGGTGATAAGAAAAGGCATCCGCCAGAATGCAGGATATATCAGGACAGGCTGAAAGACTGCTTTTCCTCTTTTTCAGCCTGTCTTCGG